>NW_028172468.1:2500-10000 GCF_963971535.1 Notolepis coatsorum
ATTGTGTACTGGACCCTGGACTGGCTGAGAAACCCCCTTGTGTACTGACCCTGGACCGGACGACTACCCTGAGTATTGAACAATCCCTTTTTGTGTACGAGAGCCTGTTTTGTGGGGTCTGAACCCCACCAGGCTCGTCACAGTATGTACATTATACGTGTAATAAAACACATATGTACATGCAATAGCAACTGGGGTACATAAGAAACATTTTGAAAGATTTAAATAGAATAGAGCTAAGAACAACAACAACAACAACAAAAGAGAAAGCATAGGGAAACGAGCGCTAGTATGAAAATGGGATAAAGGCTAAAGGTCAAGGCTCGGAGCTCAAAATATCAGAGTCATATTCCGTTTGCACATGAGTATGTATTCTGTTCGGATCCATTTGAAGTAGGGGGATCGCATCATATTAGCCATCACCACGGGGCATCCACCACCTTGGTCATCACCACGAGACATCCACTCACAGGGAGACGGGGACAGGGGTTAGACAGTTTGTGTGAGGTTCTCCTCTCCCTGGACCTTTAATTCCTGTTCCCTGTACTTTAATTCCCTGTCTCCTCACTTCACTAGCCCCCACCCTCGCGTTCGTTTGCTCTTCAGCAGCCACACCCTTGGACTACCTGTCATTATGTGTTTGATTGGTCTGGTGCCGAACACACACTTCTAGTTTCAAGTATCAATTACCTTCACGCACCTGACGTGTATTCTAATTAGTTCCCCTTTGGGCTTTAAGTACCTCGCTCTTCCCCTCTGGCCTTGTCGGGTCGTTCCGTATCATATCTCTATCACCAAGACTCCTTCGGGGGGTTCTCTGTCTAAAGGCTCCTACGGGAGTTTCGGTTTCTGTCTGTTATGCTGTTTTCATCTCCGGCGTGAGATGCGCTCAAGCCTTTGCCCTCCTGTCGCCGTTTGCCTGGAAGGAGACACTGGACTGCGCTCTCTAAACTTCCACGGGAGGTATTCCAGTGTTCCACTTCAGACCTCCGCGCAGCAGACATCCAGACGCGCATCCAGACCTCCGCGCAGCAGACGCCCAGACGCGCATCCAGACCTCCGCGCAGCAGACGCGCTCTTCACTCCAGACGCGCATCCAGACCTCCGCGCAGCAGACGCGCTCTTCACTCCAGACGCGCATCCAGACGCGCATCCAGACCTCCGCGCAGCAGACGCGCTCTTCACTCCAGACGCGCATCCAGACGCGCATCCAGACCTCCGTGCAGCAGACGCGCTCTTCACTCCAGACGCGCATCCTGACGCGCATCCAGACCTCCGAGCCAGACGCGCTCACCGTACCGGCGCGTACTCCAAACAGCCGCGCACCACTCAGTATTCCGCTTGGACAACCCGTTCCCCGTAGCAACGCGCTCGCCCTGTTTGATCCTGCTCTCTTTACGCACAGCGCCTGGGTGAGTTTTGCAAGACTGTCTTTTGACCCTATCATTTTTCGTGTGTGTTAAACACTGAAGAGATCCTGCTTTTGTTCAGACTGTCACTCACCCTGTGCCTGCTTTTTGGATTGTTCATTTGGGATAGTATTTGCTTGAACTTTGCTCACTGTGTGTTTTCACACCGAAGATATTTTCACCTGGATTATTATTGGGACATCGCTTACTGTGTGTATTCACACCGAAGATATTATCACTTGGATTATAATTGGGACTTCGCTCACTGTGTGTATTTGCACCGAAGATTCTATCACGTGGATTGTTGTTGGGACATTACTCGCAGTGTGTATTTACACCGAAGATTCAGTCACTTGGATTACTCTGTTTGGGACAAGTCACTTCTCCTGTCACCTGCTCTGTTCCCAACTGTACTCTGAGCTAACCCGCTCTCTCTCTCCCTCTCTGTCCCGTTTCCACCTCCGAGAGCTGCCGAGAGGATTCTGCAGAGCGGCCCTGACGTCACTGTCAGATTCCTCAGACGAACCTTCCCGGGAGAAGCTGCAGAGCAGCAACATTCTTCTAATGCTTGTATCCCAGTCTTTGTCTGTTTTCCCCTCTCTAGTCCTCCTAGTCCTCCCTGTCCCCAGCCCGCCTCCGCGGGCCTCTGTCCCTGTTTCCCCACTCTAGTCCTCCTAGTCCTCCCTGTCCCCAGCCCGCCTCCGCGGGCCTCTGTCCCTGTTTCCCCACCCTAGTCATCCTAGTCCTCCCTGTCTAGTCCTCCTAGTCCTCCCTGTCCCCAGCCCGCCTCCGCGGGCCTCTGTCCCTGTTTCCCCACTCTAGTCCTCCTAGTCCTCCCTGTCCCCAGCCCGCCTCCGCGGGCCTCTGTCCCTGTTTCCCCTCTCTAGTCCTCCTAGTCCTCCCTGTCCAGTCCTCCTAGTCATCCTAGTCCTCCCTGTCCAGTCCTCCTAGTCCTCCTAGTCATCCCTGTCCAGTCCTCCTAGTCCTCCCAGTTCCTGCCCTTGTCCCTTGCCCTGTCCTGTTTCCCTTAGCCTTCCCCTTAGCCAGCTCGCCTCTTAAAGGCACTGTGCCTTTTCCCATTTCTTGTTTTCCAGTAATTTGTGTTCTCCCTTAAAGGGACAGTGCCGTTTTCTGTGTGTTTCAATAAATGCCCAGTTCTTGGCTTCTCTCATACCTGTCTTGTGTTGTGCGATTGGGGTCGGTTACAAACCATAACAGTACGACCCGACCAATCGACGACCCCAGCCAGCACAGACGGTGTATGTTGAGTTTGCCTTTTTTTTTGTTCCCTCTAGTAGCCCTGTTAGCTTCCCTGTTAGCCCTGTTAGCTCCCCTGTTAGCTTGTTAGTCTCCCCTGTTAGCTCCCCTGTTAGCCTGTTGACTCCCCTGTTTGCTTCCCTGTTAGCCTCGTTAGCTCCCCTGCAGCTTGTTAGGCCTCTACTACCAGCATGGCCCCATTCTGCTAGCTTTGCCCCGGCTGCTAGCACAGCCTCTATGTTAATGCAGCCCTTGCTGCTGGCATAGGCCCTGTAGCTAGCCATGCCCAGGCAGCTAACCCAGTCCCTCTGCTTGGCCCCAGTCTGCTAGCTTAGCCCCGGCTGTTAGCACAGCCTCTATGTTAATGCAGCCCTTGCAGCTAGCATAGGCCCTGTAGCTAGCCATGCCCAGGCAGCTAACCCGGTCCCTCTGCATGGCCTCCACTTTTTGTGTAGCCTTCCCACTGCTAGGACTGCCCTTTCAGCTAGCAAGGTCAGTTTTTTCCCACTGCTAGGACTGCCCTTTCAGCTAGCAAGGTCAGTTTTCCCACTGCTAGGACTGCCCTTTCAGCTAGCAAGGTCAGTTTTCTCCCACTGCTAGGACTGCCCTTTCAGCTAGCAAGGTCAGTTTTCCCACTGCTAGGACTGCCCTTTCAGCTAGCAAGGTCAGTTTTTCCCACTGCTAGGACTGCCCTTTCAGCTAGCAAGGTCAGTTTACTCCCACTGCTAGGACTGCCCTTTCAGCTAGCAAGGTCAGTTTTTCCCACTGCTAGGACTGCCCTTTCAGCTAGCAAGGTCAGTTTTCTCCCACTGCTAGGACTGCCCTTTCAGCTAGCAAGGTCAGTTTTCCCACTGCTAGGACTGCCCTTTCAGCTAGCAAGGTCAGTTTTTCCCACTGCTAGGACTGCCCTTTCAGCTAGCAAGGTCAGTTTACTCCCACTGCTAGGACTGCCCTTTCAGCTAGCAAGGTCAGTTTTCCCACTGCTAGGACTGCCCTTTCAGCTAGCAAGGTCAGTTTGCCCCACTGCTAGGACTGCCCCTTCAGCTAGCAGGGTCAGTTTTCTCCCACTGCTAGGACTGCCCCTTCAGCTAGCAAGGTCAGTTTGCTCCCACTGCTAGGACTGCCCCTTCAGCTAGCAAGGTCAGTTTCCCTACTGCTAGGACTGCCCCTTCAGCTAGCAGGGTCAGTTCCCCACAGCTAGGACTGTCCTTCCAGCTAGCTTGTTCTCTCATGCTGGTCCAGCCCTGTCTGCCAGCCTAGCTCCGGCAGCTAGCGCAGCCTCTATGTTAATGTAGCAGTACAGCTAGCTTAGGCCCTGTAGCTATCAGTGCCCTGGCAGCTACCCTTTCCCTCTGCTAGCCCCTTCCCTGTTCCCCTCTCCAGTGCCCCTGTTCCAGCCCTGTCTGCTAGCCTAGCTCCGGCAGCTAGCGCAGCCTCTATGTTAATGTAGCAGTACAGCTAGCATAGGCCCTGTAGCGATCAGTGCCCTGGCAGCTACCCTTTCCCTCTGCTAGCCCCTTCCCTGTTCCCCTCTCCAGTGACCCTGTTCCAGCCCTGTCTGCTAGCCTAGCTCCGGCAGCTAGCGCAGCCTCTATGTTAATGTAGCGGTACAGCTAGCATAGGCCCTGTAGCTATCAGTGCCCTGGTAGCTACCCCTCAGCTCCTCTAGTTACCCCTCAGCTCCTCTAGTTACCCCTCGGCTCCTCTAGTTACCCCTCAGCTCCTCTAGTTACCCCTCAGCTACCATGGTTACCCCTCTGCTCCTCTAGTTACCCCTCAGCTCCTCTAGTTACCCCTCAGCTACCATGGTGACCCCTCTGCTCCTCTGGTTACCCCTCAGCTCCTCTAGTTGCCCCTCGGCTTCCCTAGTTACCCCTCAGCTGCCCTGTTCCTTTGCTAGCCCCACTTTTGTTGTAGCTTCCCCTGCTAGCATGGCCCAGTACTTTTTGTTTTGTTGCCTTGTTTTTTCCCCTGCCCCTCTGTCTGTGTTTTTGGGTCGCCCGGTGGCTCCCGTGGAGGGGGGAGTACTGTGAGGTTCTCCTCTCCCTGGACCTTTAATTCCTGTTCCCTGTACTTTAATTCCCTGTCTCCTCACTTCACTAGCCCCCACCCTCGCGTTCGTTTGCTCTTCAGCAGCCACACCCTTGGACTACCTGTCATTATGTGTTTGATTGGTCTGGTGCCGAACACACACTTCTAGTTTCAAGTATCAATTACCTTCACGCACCTGACGTGTATTCTAATTAGTTCCCCTTTGGGCTTTAAGTACCTCGCTCTTCCCCTCTGGCCTTGTCGGGTCATTCCGTATCATATCTCTATCACCAAGACTCCTTCGGGGGGTTCTCTGTCTAAAGGCTCCTACAGGAGTTTCGGTTTCTGTCTGTTATGCTGTTTTCATTTGCTCTCTAAACTTCCACGGGAGGTATTCCAGTGTTCCACTTCAGACCTCCGCGCAGCAGACGTCCAGACGCGCATCCAGACCTCCGCGCAGCAGACGCCCAGACGCGCATCCAGACCTCCGCGCAGCAGACGCGCTCTTCACTCCAGACGCGCATCCAGACGCGCATCCAGACCTCCGCGCAGCAGACGCGCTCTTCACTCCAGACGCGCATCCAGACGCGCATCCAGACCTCCGCGCAGCAGACGCGCTCTTCACTCCAGACGCGCATCCAGACGCGCATCCAGACCTCCGTGCAGCAGACGCGCTCTTCACTCCAGACGCGCATCCTGACGCGCATCCAGACCTCCGAGCCAGACGCGCTCACCGTACCGACGCGTACTCCAAACAGCCGCGCACCACTCAGTATTCCGCTTGGACAACCCGTTCCCCGTAGCGACGCGCTCGCCCTGTTTGATCCTGCTCTCTTTACGCACAGCGCCTGGGTGAGTTTTGCAAGACTGTCTTTTGACCCTATCATTTTTCGTGTGTGTTAAACACTGAAGAGATCCTGCTTTTGTTCAGACTGTCACTCACCCTGTGCCTGCTTTTTGGATTGTTCATTTGGGATAGTATTTGCTTGAACTTTGCTCACTGTGTGTTTTCACACCGAAGATATTTTCACCTGGATTATTATTGGGACATCGCTTACTGTGTGTATTCACACCGAAGATATTATCACTTGGATTATAATTGGGACTTCGCTCACTGTGTGTATTTGCACCGAAGATTCTATCACGTGGATTGTTGTTGGGACATTACTCGCAGTGTGTATTTACACCGAAGATTCAGTCACTTGGATTACTCTGTTTGGGACAAGTCACTTCTCCTGTCACCTGCTCTGTTCCCAACTGTACTCTGAGCTAACCCGCTCTCTCTCTCCCTCTCTGTCCCGTTTCCACCTCGGAGAGCTGCCGAGAGGATTCTGCAGAGCGGCTCTGACGTCACTGTCAGATTCCTCAGACGAACCTTCCCGGGAGAAGCTGCAGAGCAGCAACATTCTTCTAATGCTTGTATCCCAGTCTTTGTCTGTTTTCCCCTCTCTAGTCCTCCTAGTCCTCCCTGTCCCCAGCCCGCCTCCGCGGGCCTCTGTCCCTGTTTCCCCACTCTAGTCCTCCTAGTCCTCCCTGTCCCCAGCCCGCCTCCGCGGGCCTCTGTCCCTGTTTCCCCACCCTAGTCATCCTAGTCCTCCCTGTCTAGTCCTCCTAGTCCTCCCTGTCCCCAGCCCGCCTCCGCGGGCCTCTGTCCCTGTTTCCCCACTCTAGTCCTCCTAGTCCTCCCTGTCCCCAGCCCGCCTCCGCGGGCCTCTGTCCCTGTTTCCCCTCTCTAGTCCTCCTAGTCCTCCCTGTCCAGTCCTCCTAGTCATCCTAGTCCTCCCTGTCCAGTCCTCCTAGTCCTCCTAGTCATCCCTGTCCAGTCCTCCTAGTCCTCCCAGTTCCTGCCCTTGTCCCTTGCCCTGTCCTGTTTCCCTTAGCCTTCCCCTTAGCCAGCTCGCCTCTTAAAGGCACTGTGCCTTTTCCCATTTCTTGTTTTCCAGTAATTTGTGTTCTCCCTTAAAGGGACAGTGCCGTTTTCTGTGTGTTTCAATAAATGCCCAGTTCTTGGCTTCTCTCATACCTGTCTTGTGTTGTGCGATTGGGGTCGGTTACAAACCATAACAGTTTGCGTGTTTGTGGTGGGCGGACATAGCAATTGTACATGTACATGATACATCAGGCCGTCGATACAGAGCTTCATCACTGAACAAAAGGGGCTTAGGTAGCTTCGTGCCAACCTCCATCAGACTGCTGAACACCTAGGTCTGGTGGAGGCCGGACTCCCCCCCCCCCCCCCCCCCCCCCCCCAAAGACTTTGGACTACTTAAAATAGACTCCCCCTTCCACCTGATGGACATATACTATGTACCTGTACTACCATTATTTATTATTTATATACATACAGAACTGCTCCGCATGGTTTTTAATATATCATGCTTTAAGTACTGTAGTTTTAATGTAGTTGGTGTTTTTTTTATATAGTGGTCTTTTTATTGTAGTTTTAACTTTTTTTTATATAGCGGTGAGTGCCTATGTATTGTGACTGTATGTTTGTCTTTCAACCACTGCACAAATGAAGTTCCGAAAGGAAAATAAAGTAATTTGAAGTTGAAGTTGAAGTTGAAGTAGTAAGCATATTATGTGAATAGAATAGATACATGTAGTAAGCATATATGTGAATAGAATAGTTCACATAACTTAACCCAGCAATGAACTAGAGCAGGCATGGTTTAGACCAGGGCTATTCAACTAAATTGTTCAGGGGGCCACATTGTCAGAAACCCAAGGGGCCAGGGGCCGGACTGCCACGCCACGGCGCCTCCCCGTGCTATGAATATATGTACACTTGACACAACACGCA
>NW_028172468.1:20898-35898 GCF_963971535.1 Notolepis coatsorum
GTGATGATGAATATGAGAACGATGGTTTTTCCTATTCACTGGATGCAATGAAACTGTTTTTAAAGTTGACAAAGAACAGGAAGAGTGTAGAGGTGAAAGATTTTTTTCCAGATAAAATTTTGTTTGTTGCAGCAGCAAAGGAACATATGAGGTTTAAAGGAGATGGTCGTTTTGTTGACAAAGATATATACAGGATGAGAAAGATTGTGCAGAAGGTGATACAGGGCCCCAGTGTGGAGGAGGCTGGAGTGGAATCGGTGTAGTTTATTTTTTTATTTTTTTTATTTTATTTTTTTTATTTTTTTTTTATTTCTGAAATGAGAGTTTTTTTTATTGAAGGGACTGGTGTCACTTGGGGCTGGACTTTTCAAGGTGTCCCGATACGGGGAAAGGAGGCTGAGACTTTTTTTGTTCATCTCATATACTCTTATACTTTTGTGGAATTTTATGAGGACTGGGACTATGGAGGATTCAGAGACAGGAGCGGGGCGTATCGTTTTCATGCCCGATGGGGAGGCCACGCATTACTCCTTCGGCAGAATTTTCAGCAGAGGTCGTCATGGGGGATGTTGTCTCTGCCGTCTTTGTATGTTACCGGCACCGGTACCTTGTTCAAGGGTTGGAAGGTATGACTGTGGGGCTCATCGCGGTCTACGCCGAAATAAACAGTTTCCTGATTCAGCTTGGAGGGTGATGGTGAAGAGGACTGGTTCATTTCTACCCGATGTTCGGAATGGGTTTCATTAGGGCTTTGAGCTCTCGAATCAGACTGCTCGATGAGAAGTCACTGAGGGCTGCCAATCTCCGCACGGGGGAGTGGGAGGTGAGGTTGGAGCGGCATCTGAACCAGGGAGGAAAAGGCGGCCTCGGACGGGGAGGCAAGGGTGATATACTATCTGATGAGGATGTCGGTCCAGAGTGCATCTCGATCCCTATGCTCTGTTTTCGGCCCCCGACATCATCGATGCCATGTGATATAAGACTGGTGGACGGTAGGAGCAAATGTGATGAGGCTGAAGGAGGATGGTCAGCTGTAAGGGCGGCCTGTTTATCCACGGGATAAGTTTTGACTGGAGTCTGTCGGACACGCACAAAGGCCTGATGTGTTGTACCACGCGGGAAAGGTGAAGCTAGAGACGCTCTTCTCAGGACAACGGTTTCTACAGTGCCTCTCCGGTGTCTCTCTCTCTGATACGCCCAGAACTTTGGATCGTTTAGGTTTCTTTTTTCCCTGTGGGGGAAAATTTCAAGTGACAATTTGGTTCAGGTTCAGCATCATTGTCCCTAATTGATTTTTTTGTTTGTTTGTTCTATTTTTGTGTGTTTTGTTTTGTTTTGTTTTGTTTTGTGTTTGTTGTTTTTTTGTTTGTTTTGTTTTTTTGGTTTTGAGTTGTAGAGTATTTTA
The DNA here is from genome assembly GCF_963971535.1 of Notolepis coatsorum. Lineage (NCBI taxonomy): Eukaryota > Metazoa > Chordata > Actinopteri > Aulopiformes > Paralepididae > Notolepis > Notolepis coatsorum. Next base: position 22,304 of record NW_028172468.1, read on the forward strand.
TTTTGAACGTTTTGTTGCATCTTGTGTAATTTTAGTAAAGAATAAAAAAATCTCTCTCTCTCTCTCTCTCTCTCTCTCTCTCTCTCTCTCTCTCTCTCTCTCTCTCTCTCTCTCTGGAACTTTCTCTCCTAGCCTCAAATGTCTTCTGTTTTGCCTCGTCATGCCTCACTTAGCTGCACTGTTTGTTTCTTTTCAAAGGAAAGCAGCTTTAAGTGGCGGGCTTCTCGAGCGCAGTGTTTAGCATTCACTTTCATCTTTGAAACGATAGAAAATAAAAAATAAAAAAATTATTTCAGGAAGAGAACGGGACGTCCACAGATTTCTCAGGCTCGTGTTTCGAGAGAAGCCCACTGAAGTCAGATAGAGTTAGCGTTTGTTTGGCCAGGATTGGCCCACACAGTCAAACTGGGCAGATGAGGATAGCGTGGCTAAAAAAGAAAAGAAACTGGTATTGGAGACCAAAAACCAATTCAGTCAGTTTATGGGGAGCTTCAAGAGGTACGGGTGAAAGCAACAGTAATGGAGCACACACGTCACACATCCAAGCACATACACACACATGCATGTGCGTGCACTGCACACACACATAAACACACACACACACACGCACACGCACTGGGAAGCAGAGTTACATTAATCCCATTGCCCCAGGAGAGTAGTATATTGATTGGGCCTCTCCACGGTTTGTCACAGGTGATCACGGTGATTGGGGCACTGCTCAAGCGTGTTATCCAGCCCTGCCCTGGAGGGCAGCGCCGTAAGGACTTAAACGGGAAAATCGACTGGCACTAATGGAGAGTCTCACTCTTATCATACGAGTCGCCTGTCTGTATGACTCTCCTGTCTGTCTGTATGCGTCTCCTGTCTGTCTGTAGGAGTCTCCTGTGTGTCTGTATGAGTGTCTCAGGGGTAGAAGAGTGTCTGTCATACGGAACTAATCAGAATGTTGTCTTAATTGGATCGGCGTGTTGTTTCAGGGCAGGGGTCCTCAACCAGGGGCTGGATCCCAAGTGGGGTCTCGTCCCGTTTTCAATGTCTACTAAAAGATAAATTATACAATGAATAATTTGTTCACTGATTGGTCTTGGTTCATTACTGTGAAGAATATATAAAGGAACACATCTTGCACACTGTGTGTGTCCCCCCCCTACACATTTATATGACATATATATTTTTCAAGACAAACATGATTAATTCCATTCATGGCTGGATTTTCTTTCTCCATTTTTAACAGATGTCACATTTTATCACAAAAAATGTATAGCACTTTTATTGATAAATGTGATCTAGCAGAGGTAAATGGCCAACATTAACCATATTCTGTCTAGATTTCTTGTAATTGAGATACAAGTATTTCTACATAAATTGTTATGGCTTCATTGTTTTAAAATTCCAATAATAATGTGGGTAACAAAGACAGCACACAAGGGTTAAATGAGTGTTGTTAGATGAGTGTTATACATTTGTGTAACATTTGGTCAACAGATTTTGACCAGAAGCCACTGTGAAAGCTTTGCAGCTTGTCTATAAATAGCCTTTTTTGCCTGTATACATGTCAGTATCCTACAATATAAAGGATTTCCATGAGTTCAATTGACCATATTCATACGGTGGCCATTTTGCTCTTATGATAAGATAAGATAAGATATTCCTTTATTGATCCCCTTGGGGAAATTCAGGCATCATAGAAGCATGGGGGAGTGAGGGGGGGTACAGGTATGGGCAGGGTTCGAGTTATCACCCCGAAACCGCACGCCACCGGAATTTCTTTTGACTATTTTTTCCTGAAATTGTGGCCGTTTTCAAAGTCATATTTAGAGGAATATCTCATTAGGATTACTAGAGTCTAATACTAATGAGTAATGACATCACACAACAGTCTAATCATTAGACTATTGTGTGATGTCATTATTCAGTAAATATTTTTACCATCAATATTTGTTAATTTTCTTACTCACCTCTGATATATAATGCCATATTTACTTATTTGCATTTTGCATTTGATAAAATACGACAATTTAATTTGACAAATGAGACAAAATGTATGAACTTGAATGAACATTTATTTAACTCTGTCTCTGCACTTATAAATCAAAAACGAACAAAAAACCTAATGGAAAATAAATAGTTATATGGCACTTAACAGCAGCCTTTATCTGTAACGTTCCCCCGGTCCTGCTTCACAACTCCCATTTGTCCATGGACATTTCCCACTCCTGAACTACATCTTTCAACCACCAGGTGGCCTAGTTCAGTGTGTACATATTTGTTGTCTTGTATTTATTAATTTCCTGTCTGTCATCACCAATCTGTTGTTTGTTCATCTGTTGTCTGTACTGTGCCCCATTGTCTAATCTAGTTTTGTCTCCCTTGTGTCTGTATCTATGTGCTGTTTGGTCTTGTCATGTTTCAGTATATTAACCCTGTTATGTTTTCTGTTTAGTCATTACCCCAGCTGTGTCTAATTTACCAATCACCCTCATGTCTCTAATTAGTCTGTGTATTTAAGTGTTGTCTGCCCAGCATTCCTTGCTGGGTCATTACTCCTGTTACCCTTGTCCCTGTGTGCTGTCTACTTTGTGTACCTCCTGTGAAGCTTCCTGTATTTCCCCGTGAGTCCGTTCATGTATTGTTTGCCCACGTTTTCCAGCATTGCTGAGGTTTGTTTTCAAGTTTGAAGTGACCTAACCACTATTTTATTTTTTATTTAGCCTTTATTTAACCAGGTTTGTCCCAATTGAGATCCAGGATCTCTTTTACAAGGGAGACCTGGCAAGCCCGAGGGCGGGCCGCCCGCACGTCGCAGCACTTTGCCCTCGTCTGTCGGCTTCAGGCTGTGTTATTGCAGATCAACCAACACATTGTTGGAAAGCTAAAATGGCCACCGTTTGATTGACACCCTACTCGACCCATTATGTGCTTCCAATCTCGGGTTACAAGACCAAACAACCAACGAGCATCAGTTTCGGAAAAGTGACCACGTCTGGTTTCGCCTGGCCCTGAACGGACCAGTCACCTCTGATGGTGAAAATGATTTACCGTTTTTGTAGCCAATGAAATTCTGGAGCTAACAATATCTTACACGAGGGATGATTGATTAATATGATAAAGGGAGAGAAGAAGACGAAGAGTTTGTTATGATGTAAGTTCGCAATGTATTGCAGTGGTCAGCCATTTTGGATAAGCGTACCGAATTATTACCACTACAGACATGAAGAAAACATGTGTAAAACACAAATTTTCCGTGGGATCAACTTTGGACATGTAGCCTACAGTTAAGACTTCAGGCTATGGAACAGCTCCAACCTCTCAGCTGGAACTCTTTTGCAGGTATCTGTTTGCAAGTAAACAAAGACGTAAGTAAACAAAACCTTTATTTCAGTGTGTGCTCTATTACAATAGCAGAGTGATTCTTCCTGTTGTGGAAGAACGTTTCGAATGTTTCCTTTAAGAAGAGACCAGACTGTGCTATAAGTGGTTAAAGAATAAATCGCTAATTATTTTGGGTATGCAATCGACAGGCGTTTTATGCAAAACTAGCCCCATGCTTGCTCGATGGATAAGAGGTGTTAATCACCTGTACATTGTATATTACTATTGTACTTTACTGTTACATTTGCAGTCTGGTTGGATGCCAAACTTATTTTCGTTTTGACTGTACATGTGCTGTATTAATTTAATCTAATCTAATCTAATCTAATCAAGGGTTTGTTACTGCATGTTACGAGCAGGAGACATAACTGGTTGTTTTTATTAGTTGCTCAGTTGATACAAACCTTTTGTCCTCATTTCCCATCTGGGCAGCCTTTCAGTGCTTGGCCTTCTGAAAATGCCAGTTAGTTCACAAAGCCTTCTCCCACCATCACTGGAGTAGCTTCAAGGGAACAACACTGAAGGTCACAGTCCCTCTACTCTCTCTCTCCTCCGTGTCCTGACCCAGTCCCTGCCCTCTTACATCCCTTCCCTCTGGCCCTGAAGCCTTGGGGTGTTAAGCTTACTAACAGCCCTGAGACACGCATGCACATGCACACACACACACACACACACACACACACACACACACACACACACACACACACACACACACACACACACACACACACACACACACACACACACACACACACACACACACACACACACACACACACACACACACACACACACACACACACACACACACACACACACACGCACACACACACGCACACACACGCACACCCTTTCCATGTCCATTCTCACCTCCCTGTAGTCACTAGAGATCCTCCTCATTCACACACACACACACACACGCACGCACGCACACACACACACACACACACACACACACACACACACACACACACACACACACACACACACACACACACACACACACACACACACACACACACACACACACACACACACACACACACACCACACACACACAAACCCTTTCCATGTCCATTCTCACCTCCCTGTAGTCACTAGAGATCCTCCTCATTCACACACACGCACACACACACACACACACACACACACACACACACACACACACACACACACACACACACACACACACACACACACACACACACACACACACACACACACACACACACACACACACACACACACACACACACACACACACACACACACACACACCACACACACACAAACCCTTTCCATGTCCATTCTCACCTCCCTGTAGTCACTAGAGATCCTCCTCATTCACACACACGCACACACACACACACACACACACACACACACACACACACACACACACACACACACACACACACACACACACACACACACACACACACACACACACACACACACACACACACGCGCACACACACGCACACACGTGCACTCTCCCAAACCCCTGTTGGGGCGAAATACAAGAATGTCAACAAAAGATTAGACTCATAAAAGATCTGAATCGCCCGCCTCGAGCTCGTTGATAACAAGCGTCAATCTGTTCTCCTCATCTCTCTGTATTTCACTCGGGGAGGAGGAGCACCGAGCGCACTCGCTCTCCAAGAATGGACCCCCGGCCAAGCGAGCAGCCTTCGAGGAATTCAAGCAAAGCAGTGTCTCTCTCTATAGTATCGTGCGTGATAACGAGGAGCTGGTACGGTTACCGTACGCAGCGTTACTCTGAGCAGAGGGGGAAGAAAGAATCCCTCTCCAGGATTAACGTCTAAAAATAACCGGAGATGCTCATCAATTACCGATGCGCCATGGGATGAGGCTGCAGATTCTGAGCCCGCTGGTCGTCGCAATTAATGCTGAACCGTCAGTATTGGCGGGCGGGGCCCCCCCAGAGATCTATTAAAATTACCATAAGCAAATCGGTCAACAACTGGGACTTATCCTACTTTTTTTGGGGGGGGGGTGTAGCCCTTCTTAGTCTCCCTAGTGGTACTGACACTCTTCCCTCTCGACCTTTGACCCGCTTGAGGGGGGGGGGGGGTAAAAGCATGGCAGGGTAAAATAAAGATCACATCACAACATTCACATCCTGGTCGTGGCGTGCGAGAGGAACCTCTCAGAACCCCCTGGAACTGTACCAGCGGGCCGGTACACATAAAGAACAGGGGGGGGGGGGGGGGGGGGGCGTAACAGCTTTAAAATAGGAACCCCTTTATAACAGTTCGATGGCTTAATCGGCCAATCAATACAGCGGCAGCGTGGGGGGCTTGGTGATGAGGGTGGGGGGCTGGGCTGGGGGGGTTGTAGGGGGGCCTGTGATGAAACAGGGTGGTGGTGATGAAAAATGCATGAGGCTCGGGCCGAGCCCCGGGCCAGAAAATTACACCCTGCCCACCACATTTGCTGAGTCGCAGTGGTGGCGGCGCTGGTGGTGGAGCCGGGATAGAGTGGAGAAAGTGGGGGTTGAGTGTGTGTGTGTGTGTGCGCAAACACACGTACACACACACTAAATCTCCACTTTCCACACTCCACCATATGTGTGTGTGTGTGTGTGTGTGTGTGCACACACACACACACACATAGGGTGGAGTGTGGAAAGTGGAGATTTAGTGTGTGTGTGCACAAACACACACACACACACACACACACACACACACACACACACACACACACACACACACACACACACACACACACACTCACATACACACACGCACGCCTGTGTGCAGGGGTGGTTTCCCCGTAGTGCGTTTTGTACCTGCAGTGAAACAAATAAAAACACTCTGGCGACGAGAAAGTGAAAAGTGAAAAACAAATCTCCAGCCAGGGCAGTTTGGGAGAAACGCCGCTGCTTAGTTTAATGGAGTCCCGTTCTCAACTTAACCCCCGTTTAATTTCCCTCCTCCATCATCCCGCTCGCAAAGTGCATGAAAAAGGGAGAAAGTTAAAGAACAAATTGCTCCCCGATACTTTCTCACACCGGGGGGGGGGGGGGGGGGGAGTATGATGGGTGGGGATTAGCGGAGGGCACCGGGTCTGGTGCTCCTTGATTATCAGAGGGCACTGGGTCTGGTACTCCTTGATGAGATGAAAACCTGGGTCACTGTTTGGCCTCCTGCTGAAATCTAGCACCTATTTAATTTCAAACCTTTATTTCAACTCAAAAGGCAACTGAGGTTTCCCTCGTTTACAGTCACGTCGAGTGTAGAATACAGAAATGAGAAAAAAAGGCATATCAAATCACTAGGACTGTCCCAGACTAAGGATTTGGATAGTCGACTATGATAGGCAAAAATTTGCCGTTAGTCGACTATTAGTCGACAAAAAAAAATATATATAATATAATTTTTTTTTTTATCATTCCATTTGGGCTGTGGGGGGTGCTTAATGTCTGAAGGAGTCGACTGAAGGCTTCTTGTCCTCTGCAAAAGCATGCAATTGGTCCACTGATGGATACATCTTGATAGTTTAGTGTGTTCATTAGATGGGTGAAATCCTCTTTCAGTGCCTCTGTGCCTGTTTTATTAGGCAGTTAGCCTCTGGTATGCGTGTGTAACGGGGAAGCCCGTGGGTATGTCCACAGTCACGGAAACAGGTGTGTTGACGAGTGACTGTGGCAGTGCGGGCTGGTAAATTAAACTCACTTCCCCATAACAGGGTTAACAGACGCATAGGTACGGTAGTTAGGAGTGAATTCACTTCTTAGTGCAGCGGCCTGTGTCGTCGCCCGCGGACGCGGGAGCCCCCTGTTCGACTCCCCCTCGGGACATTCTCATTTAACATCAAACACAACGCAGACCCAGTATGATCCGTCACAGTGGTGCCCAGTGACCCGGATGTCCTGAGGGGCGTGAGTTTAGGGAGGTGAGTGTAACGGGGAAGCCCGTGGGTATGTCCACAGTCACGGAAACAGGTGTGTTGACGAGTGACTGTGGCAGTGCGGGCTGGTAAATTAAACTCACTTCCCCATAACAGGGTTAACAGACGCATAGGTACGGTAGTTAGGAGTGAATTCACTTCTTAGTGCAGCGGCCTGTGTCGTCGCCCGCGGACGCGGGAGCCCCCTGTTCGACTCCCCCTCGGGACATTCTCATTTAACATCAAACACAACGCAGACCCAGTATGATCCGTCACACGTGCCATTAGCGTTAGCCACGCTTCTAGGCCTCTTTTCTTTTGGAAAGAATGATAAAAAAAAAAAAAAAAAAAACATATCTTTTTATAATTTTTTTATACTTTTTTTTCCTCGACTACGCCTCCTTTCGACCGATTAGTCGACTAATCGACTAATAGGGGTCAGCCCTACAAATCACACAGCATATAAAATCATAACAATAAGACGACGAGGCGAGACAAAAGTAAGGATAACAAATCAATTACTGTAAAACACGTACAACTTGATTATACACACTCCGCTTCGTCCTGTTTTAATCTGCAAAGAGCAACAATTTAATAAAAATCACAACGCAGATTTGTCTTAAAAACAAACTGCTGCGACTCCATAGTTTACCCTGCGGAGCCAGATCTTGGATTGGAGATGGATCTCTTCAATGTCTCTATCACGCTTTTCTAATTAAAGGAGAGAGGGAAAAAGAGCGAGTGAGAGAGAGAGAGAATGAGCAAGAGAGAGAAAGAAAGAAAGAGAGAGATAGATAGATAGAGAATGAGCAAGAGAGAGAGAGGGAGAGAGAGAGAGAGAGAGAGAAAGAAAGCGACAGTAAGAGAGAGAAAGAAAGAGACAGAGAGAGAGAGAGAGAGAGAGAGAGGGTGAGAGAGAGAAAGAAAGAGAGAGTGAGAGAGAGAAAGAAAGAGAGAGTGAGAGAGAGAGAAAGAGAGTGTGAGAGAGAGAGAAAGAAAGAGAGTGAGAGTGAGAGAGAGAGAGACATAAATAAAGAGACAGTGAGAGAGAAATTGATTAAAGTTAATCCAGAATGCGGTTCCACTGAGGAATGTAATGTTTGAACGCTTGTTTCCGATTCATGGCGCTGTGGTTATTATTACACTTGCCACTAAAGCCTCAACATGACAAGCTGTCCCTCCCAGGGTGGTTCAAACTCATTAAATGACTCCTGTTCATCTTTTATCATACAACCTTTGGTTGTGGAGAGTAGGCCGTGCGTGGACATACTGTTAATGAAAGTCATTATCCTTTGTTGAGATTACCCGATATCATATTCTCCTGTGAATGCCCGTGACAAGTATCTCCGTCAACCCAGCCAGAGGAGGTGGTGGTGGTGGTGGTGGTATATCAAACTCAGATATTTGATACGTGACTTCTCAGTCATGATAAAATACACAAGGACGAACTGTCCATCCAGGCTATTTGTTTGTCAACCAGCCACGCCTTGGGATGCACGCCATGAACCATAATACCTCCCTTCGCCGCATTCCATCTGCCACCCAACACCTTCATGTTGATATTTGAGGGTGTTCATCCCTCACATCCCTCCCAAGCACATCAATGCACTCCTCTGGGTCTTGATGTTTATCTATAGCACTTTGTTAGCTCATTAGGTTCTGCCTTCTCATGTGCTTTGGATATCTCTCGTTGTACAAGCCATTCAAATGTGGGCATCAATTGGGAGCACCCCTGATTAAATACTTGCCAGCGGTGTAATCGGTGCATATAGCCGCTAGTGAGACCCACGGTTGAGGTTCTGGCCATATCCTGAGGGAGCCTGGCAACTTCAGACACACAGGGTTTGGAAACGGAACACGCCAACTTTTGGGGAAATTTGCTTATTTGCCATCTACCCTGGAGTTAGACAAGCAGATACATACCCTTTTCTTCTCTGTGCATGCATTAGGCTTAGGAAACAGCCACACAGTTAGCCTAGCTTAGCATCATTCACTGGAAGTAGGTGTGCCAGTGTATCCTAGTTCCCAACAGTCTCGAAATACACTCCAAATACAACTCCAAAACTTTCCTGTAAACATGTTGTGACCTGTGTATTTAGAATAAAAGTACAGTATATAAGAGAATTGTGAAATTAAGTAATGAATATAACTAAGAACTACTGCAAGCGTATGTATACAGGATGAGATACAAGACGATGGCTCAGGGCCATATGCCCCGGGGGGCAGGAGAAACCACTCAGAATAGGTCGACATATGCAGAAAAGCAGACATGGGAGCAGATAACAGAAATCCTAACTAAACTAGACTTAATTAATCTAAGGGTAAGTCCCCGACCAGGTGAGATCAGGGTATGTTGAAGGAGAGAGAGAAAAGATGGGTCTTAAGCGAGGATTTAAAAGCTTCAACAGAGCAGGCGCCCCTGACGACGGCAGGTAATTTATTCCACAGGTAGGGAGCGCGGTAGACAAATTCTCTGTGGCCAGCAGATTTCTTTTTAACCCTAGGAATCGATAGAAGCCCCGCATTTTGTGAGCGCAGAGCACGAGTGGGCGAGTATCGTGAGATGAGATCAGATAGATAGAGCGGTGTGAGCCCATTTAACATTTTGTAAGTGAGGAGTAGCACTTTAAAGTCAGATCTGGCTTGAATAGGAAGCCAGTGTAGGGAGGACAAGACTGGTGTGATATGATCACATTTTCTAGTTTTAGTTGGTATCCATGCAGCCGCATTTTGCAAGAGTTGAATATTTTTTATGCTTGAATTAGGTAGGCCTGAAAAAAGCGTGTTACAGTAGTCTAGGCGTGATAAGACAAATGCATGAATTAGGGTTTAGCGATATTACGAAGATGGAAGAAGGCAATTTTGGTGAATTTTTTTATATGTGCATTAAATGAGAGGGAGGAATACAAAATTACTCCAAGGTTTTTTATGGTGGAGCTCTGAAATACATGACAAGTATCAAAATTGAGGGAGATGTGTCAGGATGGAGGTAGGTGAGTTCCAATTGTTGTAGGCAATCACAAAGACGGAGAAGGTATACTCTTGAACAGGTTCGACTTTAATAGTAAAGAACACAAAGAGTAATACTAGGATACTATGCCAAGGCAAGGGAAAGAGAGAATAGATAATGGAGCTAAGTGGTGGTCCAGAACTGGAACCGGCCGCGTTATCTCCGAACGCCTATAGTGAAGACCTGACGAATGACAAGCAGAGGAAAGGAATGTTACATAGCCACCAAATACCAACATTCCACACACACCCCTATGACAGCCAATCAGAAGCCAACCCCTAAGTGACAGCACTAAATGACAGGGAAAAACAAGTGACAGCAATCAAGTGACAGATGACAGAGAAGGTGGGTGGTTCCCGACCGTAGTCAAGAACCAGAATCGTAACAGAGATGTGTGGTTTGGGGGCCCAACAACTTATCTGCGTTAAGGAGTAGAACGTTTTACGACATCCACTTTTTAATGGCAAGCAGGCAAGCCTCGATATTTTGTAATTGGGAGGAATCGTTTGGCTTAATAGGTATGTATAATTGAAAAGTAAAGTTAATGCCAAATTTGCATATGATATTTCCGAGGGGTAGCATATAAATGGAAAATAGCAGAGGGCCCAGAACAGAGCCTTGTGGGAAACTGCATTGCACTGTGAGGGTCTCCGATGTTAAATCATTATAGACCATGCAGTGTGTTCTATCAGTTAAATAAGATTTAAACCAAGCAAGTGCGTGACCCTAAATGCCAACATGATTCTCAAGCCGACTCAGAAGAATGGAATGATCGACAGTGTCAAAGGCTGCACTGAGATCAAGCAATAAGATCACAGAAGTTTGGTTAGAATCAAGAGAAAGCAGTAAGCCGTTTGTGACTTTGGTAAGTGCCGTTTCGGCGGAGTGGAAGGCTCTGAAGCCAGATTGAAAAGATTCATGAAGATTGTTATTTGATAGATGGTCAGTAAGTTGCATTGCAACAATCCGTTCTAATATTTTGGATAGGAACGGAAGATTGTTGAGTAAGCCAACAATTTCGTCTCTTATGAGATACATTTTCTTGGAATTTAATGAATTCGTTAGCCGAGAATGCATAATTTAGCAAATTTAAAAGTTGTATTTGTTTTAGTTGATGAGCCTGGAAAAATGTGAGGTTTTGGCAAGTGAGAGTGCCTTTTTGTATTTATGTAAACTATCATTTATCACTATCTATACTATATCACTATAACTATCATTCCAGGCAAGGCGGTACACTTCAAGTTTGGTCGAACGCCCTTTATGTTCAAGTTTGCGTCATGCCTTTTTCAAGGTGCGAGTTCCCTTCGTAAACCAGGGAGTGTGTTTCTTTTTAGGCTTAAGGGGAGAAAGTAGCAACAATGTCAAGCGTGCTACGAAGGGCAGCGTTAAGCTTATCTGTGAAGAGATCAAGGGGGCCAGAGTAAGAGAGGAAGGGAGAGAGGGTGTCTGGTAGGCATTTAACAAGAGTTGGGACAGTGGAGGCGTTAATACGACGGCTCATGCAGGGATACCATTTACATATCACTGTACATATTAATATTACAACTCTGTACATACATCTGATTAGCAAATGTATTTCATACCCAGTTTAATCTCCTGTACATTGTATATTACTATTGCACTTTACTGTTACTTTATTGCACTCTAGTTGGATGCCAAACCTCTTTTTGTTGTACTGTCCTTGTGCTGTATAATGACAATACATTTGAATGTAATCTAATCAAATCAAATCTTCTATATCATGTCTTAACGAGTGCTCTGTTAGTGCATGAAATATGATGTGTCCTATCGGTGCCATTCCAACGGTCTAAACTTTCCCTATGGGTGCCCTTCCAAGGGTAAACGGTACCGTGATAAAGTGCCCTCTATGCTGCCACTACATGGCAGTGTCCCGAATGGTGCCCTTTCCGGTACACAAAATGGGATGCAGTGCTATAAATGGTATCCCTACATGCGCAAGAAGGTTTCCTAATGGATGCCCCATCCAGTGGAGAACATGTGATGTGATGCCATACAGTAGGTGGAGTTACTGTACAGTGGGATAAACTTGAGGTTCCGTACAGGTGCCTCTCTGATGGAAACTCATGAAGGACCTCTTCAAGATGCCCTTCCAAGTGAGAGGCAGACAAAATGGGGGTAAAAGTATTGAGTGCCCTCTGTGCCCCTTCTGGCAATAAATTATGATGATGTGCCCTTTCGAAAATTCAATAACGTGTCTTCTGTTCTAATGGAGAAAATATGATGCAGTACCCTATAAGGTGTCTTTACAATGGTCTAAATTTGACCTTCCCTGTTGGTGCCCTCCCAATTGAAAGGGGTGCTGTTATGAAGTGACCTCTTAGATACCCTTCCAAGAGAGAACACACTATGAAGTTACCTCTTAGATACCCTTCCAAGAGAGAAAACACTATGAATTGACCTCTTAGATACCCTTCCAAGAGAGAAAACACTATGAATTGACCTCTTAGATACCCTTCCAAGAGAGAAAACACTATGAATTGACCTCTTAGATACCCTTCCAAGAGAGAAAACAGTATGAATTGACCTCTTAGATAGCCTTCCAAGAGAGAAAACACTATGAAGTGACCTCTTAGATAGCCTTCCAAGAGAGAAAACACTATGAAGTGACCTCTTAGATACCCTTCCAAGAGAGAAAACACTATGAAGTGACCTCTTAGATACCCTTCCAAGAGAGAAAACACTATGAAGTGCCCTCTTAGGGGCCTTTCTCACTCACCAATCGGGGTCGAATCAGCGCCCCCGGGGACGGGGGGGAGTGTTCTCACTCAGACGGACACACCCCTTTTGGGAGCGAAGCGGCGCTGATTCGGAATACCCCCCGCTGAACCTGCGACGCTTGGAATAGGTGGTTTTGAGTGCGGGCCAGTGGGAGCGGGGGGCGTGACACACACAACGTCGTTACTGTAATGCTTTTCATGCTTGCTTGAATTTTGGGCAGATAAAACCACACAGCAACAACTGGACAATACCCACAAAAATGATATTTATGGGCAATTTGAGAGTTCAGACCTCAACCAAACAAGCATGTGGAGCCTCACAGCTCAGTGGATGAAAACATGAAGCCACGTTACAAAGCACAGCACTTCTGGCTCGCATTAGGCCTGGCATTTTTTGTTTGCCATGCTATGTCTATACATTGGTTTCTTGTTTGAATGCATTTATTTCTATTAGACCAGTGGTGCCCAACCAGTCGGCCGTGGTCAACCAGTAGATCAATGACATGTAATATAATTGCCACGAGCGATGGGATAATGTTAGCTGCTGAACATGCTAAGCTAAC
>NW_028172468.1:40898-89266 GCF_963971535.1 Notolepis coatsorum
ACAGTACACGATATATGAATATGATGAACACTTCCCACAATGAAATCGGTTCCAAACAAAGGTATAATCAAGTATTTAATGGCGCAAAAGGTACATAGGATACTTTACATTATTCTTTGAATGCACTTGTAAGGCAAAGGAATGTGTGTAGGCAAATCAACAACGAATGTCCATTCTCTGGTTACGCAGGAGGTAATTATACAACCTGAATCTTAGGGAATTATATCTATGGTACACTAGTAATATAGCGGGAGATACTGGAAGGGTCCCCCTGGTTGTAAGCCAGCAGGGGTAGAAGATCTGTCGGTAGTAGAACGTCTGGTCAACGATGACTAAGGAGACTCCAGGTACAGGAGCCGGTGCAATAGCCTCTTGATCCACAGACGAATACAGCTGTTCTCCGTAGACTGTAGCTCCACAGTGAAGAAAGCTAGTCGGCCTCAGGCTCTCTGAGGCGCCGACTCGACTTGACTCCTTGCGGGGTAAATCCAACACGTGCAGGCGTCGGCGATTATCCGCTCCATAAATCACAGGACCAAAGCAAATATATTCCAGCCGCAAAGGGCTATGTAGTCGTCGGGTAGAGTAATCCAGTGTACATGTCCATACGGTTCTCGTCTAGGTCTCCTCGGGTGAAAGCGCCATGTGGTCAGCCCAGCCTGGATAAGAACTCTAGCTAATACGAGGAAGCGTTGGAGATGCTGGTCACTGTAGAACTTTAACCGCACGATACACTATACTCAAATAGACTATTAATGACTTAATAGAAATATGTCGCACTCGACGGTATAGCGCCAAACTCTGACAATTCAGTTGCTAATTCGCACGCGGTCTCAATGCTCTATTCTGGGGCCAAACAGGCCATACTTCACCGCACGTTGTATCGTGGGTGAGGCTTCAACTTATTGGGTAACATACTAAGGCTAAGAAGGTAAGGGGCTTCTGTATTCACCTGCGCCGTATTTATACGCACGGTGAACAAACTAGTACCAATCTCATTTCTGTCGCGTATCCCTGGGCAAGGCCGGGCATGTCCAGACACGTCTTGACGGTGACTTTGAACCTGACTCCGGAGGCCGGTCCCTGGCGCCGGTGGACCGCTGTCCAATAGGAGAATGAACTATTATGGTCTGGGCTAAAGGGATATTCCGTGTATATGTACAAGGAATATACAGGGGATATCAAACGATATACAAATACTATGCAAGATATATCAATAAATAAATATATATATTCGGTTTAATCTGATCCTTTGTAACAGCCGCCCCCTAATTAGTCCCACCTAATTAGCTAAGCAGAGACAGATTAACCGCACTGTCCACTACTCAATGTCTGTTGTGAGGGGTCGGTCAGTTCACAAAGTCATGGGGTCATGGTCGTCATCGATAGTATCGGGGAGCCTTGGCAGTTCTATTAGCCTCGCCACGGGTCGGGTGTAGATCCGCCCTTGGACGAGCACTTCGGCTGCTCGGACCTTTCCGTCGGCACCGGTGATCACTTTGCTTACGCGGCCAGCCGGCCACATAGCTCGGGTAGTGACTGGTCGATAATCATGACGACTGTTCCTTCTGTCAAATTGTCTCTCTCTTTCACCCATTTCTGGCGGGTCTGTAGAGACGGTAGATAGTGGAGTAGGAAGCTGTTCCAAAACTTGTCAGCCAATACTTGACTGTACCTCCACATTCTTCGGCCGTTCGCTTCTTCAGGCCTGTACATTGTCTGTGGTAGCGCGGGGTCCAGCTGCCCCATCAAGAGTGTGTTGGGGGTGACTGGGTCGACATCTGCTACATCACTTGAGACGTAACCGAGGGGCTTTGAGTTCAATACTCCCTCGATCTCCGTGAGGACTGTCATTAGGACTTCTTCCGCCACGGTCTTCCCCCAAGCACGGCGTACAGGGCTGTCTTTATTGAACGTACTTCTCGTTCCCAAGTTCCACCGAAGTGAGGTGCGTTCGGGGGATTAAACTGGAAGTCAATCTGGTATGGAGCGAGGTGGGTCTTAAGTTCTGGGCCCATAGCTTGGAAGCTCTCTCTCAGCTCTCTTTCTCCGCCTTTGAAGTTTGTCCCGTGATCAGACAACAATATAGACGGTTTACCTTTCCGCGATGTGAATCTTCGGAAGGCCATAAGGAATGAGTCTGTGCTCATGGTTGGAAGGAGTTCTATATGCATCGCTCGGGTGGTCATGCATTTGAATACAATACCCCACCGCTTCTCGGTTCCTCTTCCTTTCTTTATATACAGCGGGCCGAAACAGTCTATACCGGTGGAGTGAAAAGGCTTGTCGCCGAGTCGGAGGCGACAGGGAGGTAGGTCAGCCATCCGGGGTATACTGGGCTGCGCTCGCCACTTACGACAGTCTAGACAGGTTCGCTGGAAGCGCCGCACTGCTTCTCTCCCTTGCAGTATCCAATAACGACGTCTGATCTCCGCGAAGACTCTCTCTGCCCCGGCGTGATGCACATCCTCGTCGTATTTCTTTATGATCAGCTCTGTGACCTTGTGTCGGCTGTTTAAGACTATCGGGTACTTGACGTCATCTGGTAAGTCTGGAGCTCTCCGCAGACGACCACCCACTCTGATGAGACCATGGGCGTCGCTCTCGGGGGCTAGGTGGAGCAGTCTGCTGTCTGATGGGACGGGCTTTGCTCCCTGTAGACAGTCTAGCTCATCGGGGAACGAGTCTCTCTGGGCTCGTTGTAGTAGAAGAAGTTCCGCTTCTTCGTAGTCAGCTGCAGTAATGTCAGTAGTGAGCTGAACCTCTGGGTGGTGCCACAGGAATGTCTTTAGCTGCGCACTCTCTAGGGTGAGGCAATCGTCTATGTCGGGGTCTGTGGAGACGAGTGTGTTCAATCCACAGAACATAGATTTCTTGTTTTCTGCCTCCTCTTTACTCGCTTCCCGTGGGGTGGGTGTAGGCCACTCTTCTTCCGGGAGCTTGAGGAACTCTGGCCCGTCACTGTATAGGTTGTGACGGGTGAGGTCATCCAGGGACATTCCCCGGGTGATGACGTCAGCTGGGTTGTGTTTTGTGTCCACATACCTCCAGCTTGCTACTTCTGTTAAATCTTGAATCTCTGTGACTCTGACTCCCACGAAGACCTTGTATCTGCACGAATCAGACCGGATCCATGTGAGTACTGTCGTGGAGTCTGACCACAAGATTGTTCTTTGCACCGGAATGGTGAGTTCACGTTGGATTAACGTGGCGAGTTGCGCTCCTGCTAGGGCTGCGCAGAGCTCTAGACGCGGGATAGATTGTTGCTTTCGTGGGGCTATTCTTGAGCGGGCCAGGATGAAAGCAGTATGTATTTCTCCTCCCTCCTCTCGGGCACGCAAGTAGGCCACCGAACCGTAGGCTACTTCGGAGGCGTCGCTGAAGACGTGCAGGTCCATCTGGCACGTCTCCGGCCTCACTGTGGGTGGGAAGTAGCTGCGGCGTATGTTGACACCTGGGAGCGAGCTGAGTTCCGTCTCCCACTCTCTCCATGTGGATGCAAGGTGTTCGGGTATGGGGTCGTCCCAGCCCTGGTCCTTGTCCCATAACGCTCTTACAATCATCTTTGCCCTGGTGGTGTAAGGTAGAATACATCCCAACGGGTCATATTGTCTGGCGAGTGTTCTGTATACACTCCGTCTGGTGGTCGGTAGTGCAGTCGACCTTCCCTGCTCCTTGGTTAGGGGTGTGTGTTTATAATGGAGCGAGTCTGTTTTGAAGCGCCAGACTAGTCCTAATGTCATTTCTTGGGCTTCTCCTGGGATGGTCGCCATCCAGGTCTCGCTGCTTGCTGCCTTGTCCTCGGGGGAGAGGCTGCGCAATACTTGCGGGTCGCTGTTGGCCCACTGCCTGAGATCAAAGCCGCCTTTGATCAGGGAGGCGCGGAGCTTGAGTAGAAGGGCCTCGGCTTCTTCTGGCGTCGAGACGCTTTGCAGACAGTTGTCCACGTAGAAACTATTTTCTACACTTTTTCGGACCTCTTCATCAGCTGCTGGGTCCTCTGCGACGTGTTTTTGCAGTGCAAACGTAGCACAGCATGGGCTGCATGTGGTTCCGAAAGGGAGGACTTCCCATTGATAGATGGCTGGTTGCTCATCCCCGATCCTCTCTCTCCATAGGAACCGCAGCAGGGGCTTGTCCTCTGGGGAGAGGCTGCGCAATACTGGGGGGTCGCTGCTGGCCCGCTGCCGGAGATCAAAGACGTCTTTGATCAGGGAGGCGCGGAGCAGCGCACGACGTCGCCAGTCAATTTTCTTTATGTGTCCCGCTGTGATTCGCTTGTTAATCTCAGCGCGGTACACAGTCTCTTGAGCGGGGTCTCTGGCTAGGCGCCGCTCTGTGTTCAATTGATACCGCTCCGTCGCTTCTTTTGGGGCGTGGAAGGTAGGCATACCCTCTCGCCTCAAGAGTGGAGTTGCGTATCTCATCACTCCGTTGACTTTGACTCTCTTTGTCCCTTGCTCGAGGAGGGCTATAGCGTAAATGTCTTCCTTGGAACGAATGTCTTTCTTTTCGTTCTTAAAGGGCATTGTCTCTAGTGTCCATAGCCTCTCGACATGCTGTAGGAGGGTGGTGTCTTCTTCTGTCACTCTGGAGTGGAGGCAGTTAGTGGTTGCTGTTCGGTTAAGAGACTTAGCGAGGGGGCCTTGTAATGTCCATCCTAGGCGGGTCTCGACTGCTGCAGGACAGCCTCTGGGCCCTGTGTGGACCCGGTCTATCGGGACTATGAGGTCTGCATGGTCGGAGCCTATCAGCAGGGTCGGGGTGGCACCGTCTATGAGCGGGATAGGTAGTTGACGCAGGTGCACATATTTATCCATCAGCTTGGCGATGGGGTAGGTGTACTGCGACAGGCCTATTTCTTGGCTGGTGAAAGCATTAGTAATCCTATACCGTCTCTCTGGCTGCCCGCTTGCTGCGATAGTGAAGGAGACATTCTCGCCCTTTATCGTCTTTAGATCTCTTCTTATTGTCCGAATCGTCATCTGGTTTTCGCTCCCCCGCAGCCCCAGCTGGGCCGCAGCGGATGCGAGGAGAAGGGTCTTCTCTGACCCGTCGTCAAGGACGGCGTAAGTGTCCATGACCTTGTCTTGGTAACTCAGTGTTACGCGGACCACCTTTAAGAGCACCCGGGCGCCCCCGCTGCTGGCGGGGTCAATGTACATAACACTTGCCTTTGTGCTGCTTGAGGGTGCAGGCTTTCTTCTGTTACTGTCGTGTAGGACATCTAGGTGGGCTCCGTCACACCGACTACACCTCTTCTTTAAGCGGCAGTCGGCTGCCATGTGACTGCGCGCACATCGGTAACAGCGTCGGTTGGACTTTATCCATTGACCCACCTCGTCGGCGGTCATCTTCTTGAACGTGTCACATTGTGACAACCAGTGTTCTTTTTCGCAGTACGGGCACACCAGCTTCCACTTCTCTTTCATCGAGGGGGTACTGTGGTTCTTGCTGCTCGGTACTGATTCTGATTGGTGCATGACGGTCACCAATCTTCGGCCATCGTTTGTTCTCCTAGGTCCCTCTCTGGAGCTTGGGGTGCTCCGCATGAACGTATCCAACCGTAGGCTGTTGACTTCTCTCGCCAGGAAGTCGGCTAGGTCTAGGAGGGATGGCTCGGGACCGTTAGGATCACGGTGGTCTCTTTGCCGTCTGAAGCGCTCTTGTCGGGCGGGCGGAAGCTTCTCTAAAATCCTCTCGACATTAGAGTTTGCGTACAGTTCGTGCATACCCTTTTCTCTTTGCGCCCCCAGCATCCCTACCAGGGATTGTACCTTGATAGACAGGTCATCTAGTGAGCGATTGTCTGTGGCTGGGGGTAGGCGGTCAATATGCCTTATCTCTTGTATTACGTAGTCCCATATGCGTCCATATCTTTGGTCGGGTGCTGATAGAGCCGCTGTGTATGGGGTAGTAGAGGTGGCATAGGCCAGCGCTATATTGTGCGCTCGGGGCACCTTGAGGTGCTTCAGTAGGATAGCATACTTGTACGGTTCGTCAGCTACATCGGACATCATTGTCTCTAAGCACATTCGTAGCTCCGTGTACTGTGCTCTGTTCTCGTGGGTGAAGTCCGGAAACGTCGGTGTGCCAATGTATGATGCCATGGATGGCTGGCACATCGGTGAGCGTTGGAAGAGAGGCCTCCTAGGCGAGTCTCCTCTTACGCCTCTTGGTGGGCTGGTACCTGCTGGGTACCATGGCCCGCGTATCCAGGTGCTATTCCTCGGGGCTGGTCGTGCGTCAAGCTCACCCGTGAATTGAGTCGGGGGTCTGTAGCACAGAGCCGCGGGGGTAGAGCCTGGGCTGTACTGGACCTCCTGGTCCTGTGGAGTACTGTGCTGCTGTCGGGCTTGACTCTCCTCCTCTCCCTCTTCTTCTGCCTCTGGCAGGTCTTATAGATCCTGTAGTCGTCTATTTAGCCTCTCCGCGGTGTAGACCGTTTCTTCCTTGTAGCTGGTCCTCGCGTGGACCGGTCGGGGAAGGAGTTCGGAGGGGGGTATAGGCTCTCTCTGGTGGTCGGGCTCAGGGTCGCTTGATCGGGTAGGGGAGGGTGCCCTTGACCCGTGTCTTGACGAGGCCCTGGAACCCCGTGCGGAGGGAGGGGGTGTCGCTCTGGCGATCAGCTGCTCCATTATCTGCGCTTGTAATCGGTCGCGCTCGGCTTCGCGCTTGGTGAGAGCGATGTCGCGCTCTGCTTCTCTTTGGGCACCGGCAGCGGCGCGCTGGGCTTCGGCCCGGTCTCTTACCATATTCTCTTCCGCCTGAAGGCGTCTAATCTCTAGACGTATACGATCTTCGTCGCTCCGTTGCTGCGCTTGAAGGCGTTCTCTTTCCATGGAAGAATGTTCGCGCTCACTAAGCGTCTGTGCTTGGAGTCGATCGCGCTCTGTTGAGGCTGCTAGGCTGGCGAGGAATGCCTGTGCCAGCATCTTGTCCGCCTCGCTGGGGGAAGACGCTGGTTGAGGTGATCCGCTCCTGGCAGTACTCGTTGGAGATCTGTTCTCCTGTGGCGAGTCCTGGAGATCCATCTCCGGGGTGCTCTCCTCTTCTTGTAGCGGGTAGAGTTCCATCCCTGGAGAGCTGTCTTTATCCTGGAGCTCTCCGGGGACTACTTCTTCGGTCTTGGCGGGGGGTAAAGTCGTGTCGGGTCCCTCCTGGTCCCTACCGTGAGCTTGGTCAGTTACGTTAGAACCCACTAGGGCCTCTATTGGCGGGGTAGCCTGGGCGATAGGGTCGGACATAATTTTACTATCTACTTTTTCCGCGTTTACCGTCTGTAGAAGGCTAGGTAGTATATTGGCAACGTAATCCTCTAAGTACTGAGGTGTCTGCCGTCTACGCTGCGGGCGATCTACTTTAGGAGAACCGTTTTGTGGAGTGTTCATCATAGGCCATGTCAATATTAATACCGCTATATTAATATTACACTAGTTACCCTCCGGCTCGAAGGACCAATTGTAACTGAGGGGTACAATTCCCTGACTGTATTGATAAGTATGGTATCATTAAACCACTACCGCTTTATGTACTTTAATTACTGGCCATACAGTACACGATATATGAATATGATGAACACTTCCCACAATGAAATCGGTTCCAAACAAAGGTATAATCAAGTATTTAATGGAGCAAAAGGTACATAGGATACTTTACATTATTCTTTGAATGCACTTGTAAGGCAAAGGAATGTGCGTAGGCAAATCAACAACGAATGTCCATTCTCTGGTTACGCAGGAGGTAATTATACAACCTGAATCTTAGGGAATTATATCTATGGTACACTAGTAATATAGCGGGAGATACTGGAAGGGTCCCCCTGGTTGTAAGCCAGCAGGGGTAGAAGATCTGTCGGTAGTAGAACGTCTGGTCAACGATGACTAAGGAGACTCCAGGTACAGGAGCCGGTGCAATAGCCTCTTGATCCACAGACGAATACAGCTGTTCTCCGTAGACTGTAGCTCCACAGTGAAGAAAGCTAGTCGGCCTCAGGCTCTCTGAGGCGCCGACTCGACTTGACTCCTCGCGGGGTAAATCCAACACGTGCAGGCGTCGGCGATTATCCGCTCCATAAATCACAGGACCAAAGCAAATATATTCCAGCCGCAAAGGGCTATGTAGTCGTCGGGTAGAGTAATCCAGTGTACATGTCCATACGGTTCTCGTCTAGGTCTCCTCGGGTGAAAGCGCCATGTGGTCAGCCCAGCCTGGATAAGAACTCTAGCTAATACGAGGAAGCGTTGGAGATGCTGGTCACTGTAGAACTTTAACCGCACGATACACTATACTCAAATAGACTATTAATGACTTAATAGAAATATGTCGCACTCGACGGTATAGCGCCAAACTCTGACAATTCAGTTGCTAATTCGCACGCGTCTCAATGCTCTATTCTGGGGCCAAACAGGCCATACTTCACCGCACGTTGTATCGTGGGTGAGGCTTCAACTTATTGGGTAACATACTAAGGCTAAGAAGGTAAGGGGCTTCTGTATTCACCTGCGCCGTATTTATACGCACGGTGAACAAACTAGTACCAATCTCATTTCTGTCGCGTATCCCTGGGCAAGGCCGGGCATGTCCAGACACGTCTTGACGGTGACTTTGAACCTGACTCCGGAGGCCGGTCCTTGGCGCCGGTGGACCGCTGTCCAATAGGAGAATGAACTATTATGGTCTGGGCTAAAGGGATATTCCGTGTATATGTACAAGGAATATACAGGGGATATCAAACGATATACAAATACTATGCAATATATATCAATAAATAAATATATATATTCGGTTTAATCTGATCCTTTGTAACAGTATGTAATCAATAAAAGGGCCCCAAACTATTTCAAACTTTTCACTAGACCCCCTTGGGTTGTATTTCTCTTTCTGCTTCATCACGTTATTCCCAGGGTCCCTTTGATAATCCATGACCTGTCCTGACCATCCC
The DNA here is from genome assembly GCF_963971535.1 of Notolepis coatsorum. NCBI lineage: Eukaryota > Metazoa > Chordata > Actinopteri > Aulopiformes > Paralepididae > Notolepis > Notolepis coatsorum. The sequence continues at coordinate 49,843 of NW_028172468.1, forward strand.
AGCCTGTTTATTCTTCTACTTTGGCCTGCCAGACTGGTTTGAAAAGCTCAACAAAGGGTGGCTACGTGGTGCAGTGGGCAAGGCGCTCACCACGAATACTGGAGACTGGGCTCGAACAGGTTCGCCTCCCTGTTCGAGCCCAGCGCTCCACATTGCTTTCAGTTTAACTGGTTGTCCGCACTAATACACATTGGCAGTATTAGGGGGAGGGAAACTGATGGGTGGGGATCGGGCATTGTGGACAGCGACTCCTACAGGTCGGTTGGTGCGCCTGCGCAGTAGAATCAGGAAGCGATGGGGGCGGCGCCCCTCCAAAGCCCAGACCCCTGACGCTGAAAGATCGAGCCGCGCAGGTGGAAAGATGCGACTGCTGTTACCTCGAGTATCGGAGGGGACTCGTGCTAAACTGCTATGTATGACTTAGTCCACATTGCAGCCGGCTTGTGGGAGGCAAGAAACAGTGTTCAAAGACAGGGGAGGGTTGAATTGGATGATACGAAAATTGGGATGGGAGAAAAATAGAAAATGGAAGAAAAAGTGGATAAAAAAAAGAAAAGCTCAACAAATGACAAATATGTCTTTAACATCGTACCAGTTGTCCACCGCATTGCCTCTTTCATGCAGTTTGCAGTAGACTAGTTCACGTGCGCTAAACTCAAACACTGCGTTCAGGACAGGCTTCACCGCGTGACCCGATGGACGTTTCTCAAAAACTGCAGAGCCTCCTGCTCACATAGGCACACGCATGTCCAGTGAGTGGTCATGTGATGTGGGTGTTCAGGCAAACTAGTATGGATCTAATTTTCATTTAAAGAAAAACCGGTTCTGAGTGCTCCAGTAGCACACCGTTCGATTCCCAGTCCCGCTGGCCATTTGCCGCATGTCCTCCCTGCTTCTCCTCCCGTTCTCCCGCTCTCCTCTGTCGGTCCTGCGTGGCCAGAAAAAGCAGTGAAAAACGCTAATAAAGATAATTAAAAAAATAAAAATCGGTTAAAAAAAGGAAACATTAATGTGGACTAGGTCTAAAACACTTGGGACAGTGAAAAGGCTTCCAGAAAATGAGAGCTTCCCCCTCTTCGTCCATTAATCGATTCATAAATTCCATAAATAGATTTTGGTCTTAACCAAGACATTGATTAGTAGATTTTTATGATTTATTCCATGCTGAATGAGTTTAAAAAAACTTATTTTTTTATGATGACATCTCTGCTAAGCACTAGATTTAAAGAGGTCCTTCTGAATAATCATGTGGTAAACACAATTCTACAGATTTGTCGATTAAATCACCTAATCTATTAGTCAACTAAATTTTTGGCTATTAGTCGACAAAGAATTTCTTGAGGATAGTGTGGAAGAATCCCTTTTGGTTGCCCCAAACAATAGCTTACTGTAGTTCACACCTAAGTGAGAGGCCAGGGGCTACGGCCCCCACCCCTGTCTATACTAAGGACATTGGGTCTCAGGCGGCGGTTACACCTTTCGTATCATCTTCGTATTGTTTTCATATGCGTATCGCCGCGACGTCGTGCGCCTCGAGTCACACTTTCGTTTTTTTTCTTCGTTTTTGTCACCCGAGCACACTGATGTAGTACACTGCCAAAGCAGTAGGTGGCAGTAGGTGGCAAACATGAAGGCAATTTCAACCAATCAGAACGAATGTGCCAATACACTTCCTGGAAGCTCCAGCAAAGAAAATGTCAATAAGGCAGGCGCCTATGCCCCGCCACCATCTTGCCTATTTACTCAATGCAGCAATTCTTTTTCAGCAAAGCCTAATAAAAGTGCAATAAACAAAACGGATACATTCACTGTGTGTTCTGCCTGTCATTTGTTGATGAAACAAAACTAACATCAACACAAGTGACCACCAAGAGCGGATTGTTTAGTCTAAAAAACGATCGGTAGCATTGTTAGCTGCATGCTAACGTCAATGGAGTATGCCATTATAACAATATAGCATTGTGGCTAGAAGCTAACGTTAGCTCACGCTACTTAGCCAGCACCAAAACTGATGATATCGCGAGCTATCAGTAGTTAGATAACATTAGAGACAACGCTGTGTGTATTAAACAAAGGTGAATAGATGACTGGGCCATTTTGTTTAATGCTTGTTAAGTTGCTAAGACTAAGGCTAAGACTAAGGTTGCTAAGGTAACGCTAAGAGAATTATTAAGGACTCGAGCCACCCGAACAACTGCCTCTTTGAACTGCTGCGGTCAGGCAAGCGATACCGGAGTCTTAAGGCGAGCACAGAAAGACTCAGAAGAAGCTTCTATCCCCAGGCCATCAGGCTGCTAAACGAACAATAATCACTATGCAACAACCATCAAATGCACACAGCCAGGGCCGCCTCAGGGGGTGTGCGAGCAGTGCGGTCGCACAGGGCCTCGCGGGAAGGGGGGCCTCGCAAAAAAAAAAAAAAAAAAATTTATTAATTTTTTTTATTATTATTATTATTTTTTTTTTTTTTTTGCGAGGCCCCCCTTCCCGCGAGGCCCTTTTTCATCACAGACCTAAAATCTAGTTTTGCTTATATGCTTATATATTTCACATTAGACACGTTTGTAGAATGTGTCTGACTTGTTCCTGGGTCTGCAGTCCTGCAGCTGCAGATATACTCACTATAGGAGCTCAGCCTCTGGGGTTCTGCAGCAGCATTGGTTTCAACGAAGGGAGTGGTTTTACTTACATCATGTGTAGACAGTGTAGACGCCGGCAGCGTGAGTCGGCTGCGTTTGACATTTTCGCGCGTGCAGCTTTTGACTATGCTTAGTTATGCCCAATAGCCAAGACGAAGAAAGAGGTCGTTCATTATCAGTCGGTCGGTCACCAACCAAGGTGAAGAGGACATCGTTCGGCAGATGGACTGAAGATGAAAGTTGTTGCATGTTAGACAGTTCAGTCAGGCTAGCCATCCCGGCTAAAGACAGGGACAGCTAGTTAGCTTTAGCTACGTTATAATATTGAGTGCTATCCCGTGTGGTTCAGTCGGGATAGCCATGATGCTGTCGCCGGCTAGTAGCTAGCTTAGCTAACGGCTAACCTATCCAGAGGAGCGAGGCGAGGCGAGTGGATGTCTTTTCAAAAGAAGCAATACGCCGAAAGGTGTCCAGTCTGCCGGAAAGTACTCGAAGAAGAAGAAGAAGAAATTACACCGTGGGGCCAAGAAAGTCTGCTTCCACGTTGATACTGCGTTATGGTGAGTGACCGTGAGTCAACATATGATTATATACCCGCCGTGGATCTGTCTTTCTCTATCTGGAGCCAAACTGGTCGACTGACTAGCTAATACTACTAGTAGCTAACGCTAACGGTGTGTGCTGGTGGTGAGAGCACCTGGCTGTATGCAGCTACATAGAGCCACGTGCCTGATTGAGCTAACTGTTAGCCAGACGCCATGTGTGGGCTGGCTGGCTGGCTGTCGGCCCACCACGTCCTCCCCACACCCAGTCTCCTCGGCCGGAGCCGTGGCCCCCCGTACTATACCAGGAGGGAGGGGTGGGGAGCGAAGGTGGAGGGAGGCGCGCTGAGGCCTTTCGTCAACGTGGAGACCTGTGTTGCGGCCTTTCGCCCGGCGCCCTCGTGCAGGTAACTAAGATTAATGAAAATGTCATGACATTACCCCACTCTTACTTCCTTCCCCTCCCGAATGTTTTGTTAATAACGATGTTTTTTTCCAGGCAAAACATATGCTACTTCACAACATTTGGAGATACGACATGTGCTGTGTGTGAATGGTGTAGCTTGTGTAGCTTGTGTAGCTTGTGTAGCGTTGGGCCATTGGCCAAAGCTGTGTGTGGCCTGGTGTCACAGTACCTGGCTAGCCTATTTAGCTGATGTCGGCCATTGGCTCCTTGCTTTGGTTTCTCTGGTATACCCTGCTCTTCTTGTTGGATTTAAGTGTTGATCTTTGTCCTTTTGAATCTGTCATACATGCTCTAGTCTCTAACACACACACACATGACAAACACACATGTTCTCTCTCTCTCTCTCTCTCTTTCTAACACACACAGTCTGCCTATGGCGGCCTTTCTCGATGGCTAGGCTGTGCTCAAGGATCTTCAGTCACAGTGCTCAGGTATTCTGCCACTGTGTACTCTCTGTTTAGGGCCAAATAGCATTTCAATTTCTTTCCAATGTGTCTCTCTCTCTCTCTCTCTCTCTCTCTCTTTTGATCTTTGTCCTTTTGAATCTGTCATACATGCTCTAGTCTCTCTCTAACACACACACACATGACAAACACATGTTCTCTCTCTCTCTCTCTCTGTACACTGTATATTGACTGTAGAACGGGAGCTCTCTCTCGCTCTCTCTTTTGCTATATGTTGACTGTATCATGCCCCGCCTCGGGCAGCGCTATTATTTAAGAATATGTTGACTGTATATATAAAAAAAAAAAAAAAAATATATATATATATATATATATATTTTTTTTTTTTTTTTTTTTTTACCTTTGGGGGGGGGGGGGGGGGGGGGGGGGGCCTCGCGTTAAATCTCGCACAGGGCCTCGCATTTCTCCCAGGCGGCCCTGCACACAGCACACACACCCACACGCACACACTCACTCAAACAAACAACACACTGCAGCACCCACTCTCCACACTTTAGATCACACAAACACACTTACACTTTATATTTATTGATAAAGGATTTGCACTACAACTCGTACACCTACTGTGAATTGTACCTAAATTGCACCTCGTCCCATTTCTCCATTTCTGCCTTGCACTATATAGTATTGTATATTAGTACACTGCACAGTATTGTATATTGTATGGTAACTACGTCTATTCTGCATCGAACATTGTACATATGTCTAAACTGAACACTGTGACCTCATTTTTTTTACTTCTAATTTTACTATGTTATTTTATTTCATACTTATCTTGTCTTGCACAGTCTCTGGAGCGCAACAGTAAGAAGCATTTTGTATAAAAGTATTCTGTACTTCTGTATGACAACTATTAAAGAAACTTGAAACTTGAAACTTGAAAGAGGAGCTCTGAGCTAACAGGGTCTGAATCCTGATAGCTCACGTTAGCCAGCTGCTCATGCAATCGGTAATGCTAGCAGAATGAATGGATGTAAACTTTATTTAACATATTGCATATGGGTACAATACAATACGGCTCAATACAAACAATTGTTAAGGGAATGCAGACTGTTGTAGCTCTGCCTCTGTCCCAAACACACACACACACACACTCTGTTGTCACCGGAAGGGCACGCAGATGGTATCTACTGCGCATGGGCGTTTTCGCAACAACGGCTAGCGTGCTGACTACACGCTGTTGTCGATTCGTTTTTTTTTGCGTATCTCCAAACGCAAACACAATTTTGCGTTTCAGCCGTATCCACAAAAAAACGCCAAAAAACGCATTTCTGTGTAATAGGGACATCAAACGTCGTCAAAAACGTATAAAAAAACGCCAGGAATACACTAGTCTAACCATGGCCTCATTCTCTTCCTCAGTGTTTCCTAGCTGGCCACGATGAGAGCACACCTCTCATTTAACCTACATGTACTTTGTACTATTTGTTTTGACCATTAAACCTATATTGATCAGAAGATCCGTCTACGATATAATTGATGAGTCCGGATCCACTACAATAGCTCTACAGAACATTGTCTTCTAGTCACATATACACACACATGAGGCCCCGCCGGAGAGAGCCTGAGTAATGGTGGGCATGAGAGTAGCGAGACTCTCTCTCAGACGGTGAAACGGTCCAGTCAGCAGGACCGGGGTGTGTGTTCACTAGCAGTACCTGGCTTAAAGGATAACATCTCCAGTGATCCCGTGGGTCAGCTGAATACATCATCTCATAACCACTGGGTTTTACTCGTGGCAAAGGCAAACCCGGCGTGCTTTCTCTGAAAGTGGACGGGATAGAAGAGAAAAAAAGACATCCATATTTTCTGTGTCATAAGCCTCGCCGAGGAGCAGGGGGCCTATCTGCATCTGATTACAAGCTGTAAATCTGGCTGACCTCCCCTTTTACTGTCCACACACACACACACACACACACACACACACACACACATTTCACATGTTCATCGATCGCCGTGGATGTGGGCGGGCTGGGCAACACGGCGCACTAATGCGCTGCGATGCCTCGAACAAACATGCTTGTAAAAACAACAGTCGCTCTGTTAGGGGGGGGGGGAGGTACAGGTAGGATAGGTAGTAATAATAATAGAACATTCACCTGGACAAGCCGGCGAGCACTGTGAGAGTCATGTTCTTTGACTTCTCCAGTGCTTTTGATACCATACGGCCTGGGCTGCTGGGTGAGAAGTTGGAGGCGATGCAGGTAGAGGCCCCCCTGGTGTCCTGGGTTGTTGACTATCTGACGGGCAGACCACAGTATGCATGCCTACAAGGCTGTGTGTCAGACAGACTGGTCAGCAACACCGGGGGGGACAGTCCTCTCTCCCTTCCCCTTCACCATCTACACCAATGAAGTCCTGCCACCTTCAGACGTTTTCTGATGACTCTGCGATAGTGGGATGTATAAAGGATGGTGATGAGGAGGAATACCGTGAACTTGTAGCGGACTTCGTTACATGGTGCGATAAGAACCACCTCCAGCTAAATGTGACGAAGACCAGGGAACTGGCTGTAGATCTGGAGAGGAGGAGGAGTACACCTGTGACCCTGGTTTCTATCAGGGGGGTCGATGTGGACATGATTGAGGACTAAAAATACCTCAGAGTCCACATCGACAACAAACTGAACGGGTCAAAACATGCAGAGGCACTGTACAAGAAGGGCCAGAGCCGACTCTACTTCCTCAGAAGGCTGAGATCCTTCAACATCTGTACAAGGATGTTGAGGATGTTTTACGAGTCGGTGGTGGCGGGTGCCTTCTTGTACGCTGTGACCTGCTGGGGCAGCGGACTGAGAGCGGGGGACACAAACAGGCTGGAAAATCTGGTCGGGAAGGCCAGTAATGTGGTGGGGGTGGAGCTGGACTCTCTAGCGGTGGTGGCGGAGAGGAGGAGCCTTGCTAAGCTCCACACCATCACTTGGCTGAAAGAAGGAGCACGTTCAGTGTTAGACTAAGACTCCCTAGATGTAACACTGAACGGCACAAGAAGTCCTTCATTCCGACAGCCATTAGACTCTATAATGCATCACTGTGGCTCACTGCATCATTGAGCACAGGGTGACAGTACAGTATAGAGAGAGACGCAAAAGGAGCTTTTATCCCCAGGTCATCGGGATGCTCAATGACTCTATGCACTACCCACTAACACTAACCCATCCACTATACATTCATTGCACAGACATTAACCTGTAACATTCACTTTAGACGGCGGCCGGGTAGTGCAGCGGACCAAGCGTCTGTCTACCACCACAGAGACAGTGGGATCGAATCCAGCTGTGGTGCTTCCGGGTTGGCCGACTGTCCATACTAACACAATTGGCGGTGTTAGCGGGTGGGAAACCCGGCGAGGGCGGGTCCTGGTCGTTGTAAACAGCGACTCCTACAGTTCGGTCGGGGCGCCTGCACAGCAAGGGAAGGATCTAGGAGAGGTAGTGTGACCTTCCACACGTTACACTCTCCCAGTGAGAGTCCGCACTGCCAGGTGAAAAGAAGCGGTGGGCTGGGTACACATGTGTCGGAGGAAGCATGTGATAGTCTCCGCCCTCCCAGACCGACGGTAGGGGGTAGAGTGCGCAACGACCAGGAAGGGGATTGGGAATTGGCATAACGACTAACATTGGGATGGGAGAAAATCGGAAAAAGAAGGAGGAAAAAAGATAAAAAAAAAAAACATTCACTTTAGACACTTTAAACACTTTATAACACTACACCATATTTGATCTATTTCTAAAATATTTGCACTACATCTCACCTCATTTTCGAATTTTAGCATTTTGTTTGGTCTATATTATTTAAACTTTTTTTAGGGGGCTCATACAGAACCAATAATTTCACTGTAATGCACATGTACCTTATGTGAGGTTTTGGACCGCTCCCTGCCACACGCTCCGTTCCTTTAAGGTACTATGTGATTAATGCATTCCCCGCCACGCGCTCCGTTCCTTTAACCTGCCGTGTTTGATTGGTGCTTTCCCCGCCACACGCTTTTTGAGCAAGTATCAATCTCATCCCGCAGCTGTCACAGCTTGTGATTAGCGCCCCTGAAGGCTTTATATGCTCAGAACCCCTTACTATCGGTGTTGGGTCGTTTTGAATTACACCTGCATACACCTGCCTTTCCCGTCGCTGTTGCTGTCTTTTTGCTCTCCAGGATCTTTTGTGGAGAACTGCTGTGGAGAACCTGGTTCCCCGTTCGGAGCTACGCCTCGTAATCTGCCCGCTTCTCGCGTTGCGCTCTGGTGAGTTTTTGGAAACTATCTTTTGGATTATCAGTTTTTTGTGTGTTTGGTGAACACCGAAGAGATCCCGTTTTTGTTTGTACTGGACTCACCTAATTTTTGTGTTAGATTAACACTGAAGATACCGTATTGTTTTTTTCTCTGGACTCTGCTAACTTGTGTGTGGTACACCGAAGATCAAGTCACTTGGATTTATACTGGATCAGTCACCTCTCTGCCTCTGTGTGTGCGCTGGGCTAACTCTGATTTCTCTCTCTCTCCGTTTCCACCGGGAGTGAAAGCTGGGAGGATCTGCAGAGCCGCTTCAACGTCACTAGCCAATTCCTCACCACTACCTACTGGGAGTATCTGCAGAGCCGCAACAATCTTCACATGCCAGATTCCCCGTTTGTTCGATTGCTCTACATCATAGGTGTCAAACTCACGGCCCGCGGGCCAAATCCGGCCCGCCACGTCATTTGATGTGGCCCCCCAAGAGCTCAGGTTAAAAAAAAAAAAAAAAAAAAAAAAATGTACATTAATATTGGGTTAAAAAATACCAGTGTTAAAATAATTGTGGGTTAATGCGTTAATAAAGCTTTAACTTTGACAGCCTTAGTTATTACACATTCTTACACATACATGTATGTTGAACATCTGAGGTAACAAAGGAAAAAAGCCAAAAGCACTTACTCCTCAGACATTCTTTGACAATTTTACAGCTCAAAATACAAAAAAGATCCAGGCGGAATAGGTAACAAAGGGTTGAAGAAATATTGTCTGAACTGTCAGATGCAAACTGGCTGTGTGACATAACCGAGCATCTCGCTCAATTGAATAAGAAGCTGTAGGGACGCAAACAAGTCCCACCCAAAACTTGACCAATATAGTTGTGAACTGAGACAACCCTTATTTTGTTATTTTTGAGTACAGTTACAGTTGTGTGTTCATGCAGACACATAATAGCAATTCCATTACGAATTGAAAATGGGGGACCCTGATGTAAACAAGTCGAAAGTCTTTCTCTGGTCTGCATCCCCTTAACAATTGTGTGTATTGAGCTGTACTGTACTGTACCCATTCTGCAATCTGTTAATTAAACTATCTTCCATTAGTTGGATGTATGGTCTCTGCAAGGTTGTGTGCAGCCATTTGTTTTTGTAACATCTGCTACATCTGTCCCACGTGTTCTTTGCAGCTCACAGTTGTTAGTTCTGCCCCTCTTGACTGTGACAAAAAGGTTTTGAACAAACTTAATGTCATAGCTTGTATTTGATGATATTCTTCTTTGTTTTTTTACTTGAATGGTTTGATCATTGATTGGTGGAGTAATATGGGGTTCTGATAAACTAAAATTATTTGTTAAAATAACATAAGCTAACATATATTTTTACATTTATGCAAATTAATATGCAATATGTATAACTTGAATAAGTAATAAATACAGAAACACCATGTTTAACAATATGTAAATGTGTAGCTACATTTATTTTACATTACATTAACATTTATACGGTCTTTGGCCCTTTGAGGGCAACCATAATGCTGATGTGGCCCTCTGTGAAAATGAGTTTGACACCCCTGCTCTACATCATTCCATCTTGTGACTCTGTAAATAAATACGCCCTTGCTTTGGCTAACTCTGAACTTCCTCTCTGTGCCGTTGCGTTTGAGGTCGGTTACAAACCCTAACACCTTATATGTGACAAATAAAACAAAACTTGAAAACTTGCACTTTACATTTGGCTAGATGGTGCCACGATAACACCAAACTTTACATTTGGCTAGATGGTGCCACGATAACACCAAACTTTACATTTGGCTAGATGGTGCCACGATAACACCAAACTTTACATTTGGCTAGATGGTGCCACGATAACACCAAACTTTACATTTGGCTAGATGGTGCCACGATAACACCAAACTTTGCATTTGGCTAGATGGTGCCACGATAACACCAAACTTTACATTTGGCTAGATGGTGCCACGATAACACCAAACTTTACATTTGGCTAGATGGTGCCACGATAACACCAAACTTTACATTTGGCTAGATGGTGCCACGATAACACCAAACTTTACATTTGGCTAGATGGTGCCACGATAACACCAACCGCGGGTCTCCACAGTGCTGCAAGCAGCCATACTGCAGGTCTCCACAGTGCTGCAAGCAGCCATACTGCAGGTCTCCACAGTGCTGCAAGCAGCCATACTGCAGGTCTCCACAGTGCTGCAAGCAGCCATACCGCGTGTCTCCACAGTGCTGCAAGCAGCCATACCGCGTGTCTCCACAGTGCTGCAAGCAGCAATACTGCAGGTCTCCACAGTGCTGCAAGCAGCCATACTGCAGGTCTCCACAGTGCTGCAAGCAGCCATACTGCAGGTCTCCACAGTGCTGCAAGCAGCCATACCGCAGGTCTCCACAGTGCTGCAAGCAGCCATACCGCAGGTCTCCACAGTGCTGCAAGCAGCCATACCGCGTGTCTCCACAGTGCTGCAAGCAGCAATACCGCAGGTCTCCACAGTGCTGCAAGCAGCAATACTGCAGGTCTCCACAGTGCTGCAAGCAGCAATACCGCGGGTCTCCACAGTGCTGCAAGCAGCAATACCGCAGGTCTCCACAGTGCTGCAAGCAGCCATACCGCGTGTCTCCACAGTGCTGCAAGCAGCCATACTGCAGGTCTCCACAGTGCTGCAAGCAGCCATACCGCGTGTCTCCACAGTGCTGCAAGCAGCCATACCGCGTGTCTCCACAGTGCTGCAAGCAGCCATACTGCAGGTCTCCACAGTGCTGCAAGCAGCCATACTGCAGGTCTCCACAGTGCTGCAAGCAGCCATACCGCAGGTCTCCACAGTGCTGCAAGCAGCAATACCGCGTGTCTCCACAGTGCTGCAAGCAGCAATACCGCGTGTCTCCACAGTGCTGCAAGCAGCCATACCGCAGGTCTCCACAGTGCTGCAAGCAGCAATACCGCGGGTCTCCACAGTGCTGCAAGCAGCCATACCGCGTGTCTCCACAGTGCTGCAAGCAGCCATACCGCGTGTCTCCACAGTGCTGCAAGCAGCCATACCGCGGGTCTCCACAGTGCTGCAAGCAGCAATACCGCGTGTCTCCACAGTGCTGCAAGCAGCCATACCGCAGGTCTCCACAGTGCTGCAAGCAGCAATACCGCGTGTCTCCACAGTGCTGCAAGCAGCCATACCGCGTGTCTCCACAGTGCTGCAAGCAGCAATACCGCAGGTCTCCACAGTGCTGCAAGCAGCAATACCGCAGGTCTCCACAGTGCTGCAAGCAGCCATACTGCAGGTCTCCACAGTGCTGCAAGCAGCAATACCGCAGGTCTCCACAGTGCTGCAAGCAGCCATACTGCAGGTCTCCACAGTGCTGCAAGCAGCCATACTGCAGGTCTCCACAGTGCTGCAAGCAGCCATACCGCAGGTCTCCACAGTGCTGCAAGCAGCCATACTGCAGGTCTCCACAGTGCTGCAAGCAGCCATACCGCGTGTCTCCACAGTGCTGCAAGCAGCAATACCGCAGGTCTCCACAGTGCTGCAAGCAGCAATACCGCAGGTCTCCACAGTGCTGCAAGCAGCCATACCGCAGGTCTCCACAGTGCTGCAAGCAGCCATACCGCAGGTCTCCACAGTGCTGCAAGCAGCCATACTGCAGGTCTCCACAGTGCTGCAAGCAGCCATACCGCGTGTCTCCACAGTGCTGCAAGCAGCCATACCGCGTGTCTCCACAGTGCTGCAAGCAGCAATACTGCAGGTCTCCACAGTGCTGCAAGCAGCCATACTGCAGGTCTCCACAGTGCTGCAAGCAGCCATACTGCAGGTCTCCACAGTGCTGCAAGCAGCCATACCGCAGGTCTCCACAGTGCTGCAAGCAGCCATACCGCAGGTCTCCACAGTGCTGCAAGCAGCCATACCGCGTGTCTCCACAGTGCTGCAAGCAGCAATACCGCAGGTCTCCACAGTGCTGCAAGCAGCAATACTGCAGGTCTCCACAGTGCTGCAAGCAGCAATACCGCGGGTCTCCACAGTGCTGCAAGCAGCAATACCGCAGGTCTCCACAGTGCTGCAAGCAGCCATACCGCGTGTCTCCACAGTGCTGCAAGCAGCCATACTGCAGGTCTCCACAGTGCTGCAAGCAGCCATACCGCGTGTCTCCACAGTGCTGCAAGCAGCCATACCGCGTGTCTCCACAGTGCTGCAAGCAGCCATACTGCAGGTCTCCACAGTGCTGCAAGCAGCCATACTGCAGGTCTCCACAGTGCTGCAAGCAGCCATACCGCAGGTCTCCACAGTGCTGCAAGCAGCAATACCGCGTGTCTCCACAGTGCTGCAAGCAGCAATACCGCGTGTCTCCACAGTGCTGCAAGCAGCCATACCGCAGGTCTCCACAGTGCTGCAAGCAGCAATACCGCGGGTCTCCACAGTGCTGCAAGCAGCCATACCGCGTGTCTCCACAGTGCTGCAAGCAGCCATACCGCGTGTCTCCACAGTGCTGCAAGCAGCCATACCGCGGGTCTCCACAGTGCTGCAAGCAGCAATACCGCGTGTCTCCACAGTGCTGCAAGCAGCCATACCGCAGGTCTCCACAGTGCTGCAAGCAGCAATACCGCGTGTCTCCACAGTGCTGCAAGCAGCCATACCGCGTGTCTCCACAGTGCTGCAAGCAGCAATACCGCAGGTCTCCACAGTGCTGCAAGCAGCAATACCGCAGGTCTCCACAGTGCTGCAAGCAGCCATACTGCAGGTCTCCACAGTGCTGCAAGCAGCAATACCGCAGGTCTCCACAGTGCTGCAAGCAGCCATACTGCAGGTCTCCACAGTGCTGCAAGCAGCCATACTGCAGGTCTCCACAGTGCTGCAAGCAGCCATACCGCAGGTCTCCACAGTGCTGCAAGCAGCCATACTGCAGGTCTCCACAGTGCTGCAAGCAGCCATACCGCGTGTCTCCACAGTGCTGCAAGCAGCAATACCGCAGGTCTCCACAGTGCTGCAAGCAGCAATACCGCAGGTCTCCACAGTGCTGCAAGCAGCCATACCGCAGGTCTCCACAGTGCTGCAAGCAGCCATACCGCAGGTCTCCACAGTGCTGCAATCAGCAATACTGCAGGTCTCCACAGTGCTGCAAGCAGCAATACCGCGTGTCTCCACAGTGCTGCAAGCAGCAATACCGCAGGTCTCCACAGTGCTGCAAGCAGCCATACCGCAGGTCTCCACAGTGCTGCAAGCAGCAATACCGCGTGTCTCCACAGTGCTGCAAGCAGCCATACTGCAGGTCTCCACAGTGCTGCAAGCAGCCATACTGCAGGTCTCCACAGTGCTGCAAGCAGCCATACCGCGTGTCTCCACAGTGCTGCAAGCAGCCATACTGCAGGTCTCCACAGTGCTGCAAGCAGCCATACTGCAGGTCTCCACAGTGCTGCAAGCAGCCATACTGCAGGTCTCCACAGTGCTGCAAGCAGCCATACTGCAGGTCTCCACAGAGCTGCAAGCAGCCATACCGCAGGTCTCCACAGTGCTGCAAGCAGCAATACCGCGTGTCTCCACAGTGCTGCAAGCAGCCATATGCAGGTCTCCACAGTGCTGCAAGCAGCCATACCGCGTGTCTCCACAGTGCTGCAAGCAGCCATACCGCGTGTCTCCACAGTGCTGCAAGCAGCCATACTGCAGGTCTCCACAGTGCTGCAAGCTCCACTTCCTGCTGCCAAGCAATCGACCCAGCTTCGAACAGGCACAGGCTCCGAATGGCCACGCCCCCAAATGACCATGCCCCAGAATAGCCACGCCCCTGAATGGACCCCCCCCCGAATGGGCACTGCATTAGTTAGGGCGAGGAGAAGAGTCGGGAAGTGACAGAGGGGCGGAGAGAGACAGCAGGGGGGGTGGGGGGGGGGGGGGGGTGGACTCACTTAGGCTGCTAGCTGTCTTTATGGAAGTTTCGTTGACAGAGAGGGAGAGTGAGAGACACAGAGAGAGAGAAAGATAGAGAGAGAGAGGGGTAAAGAGAGTGAGAAAGTGAGTGAGAGGGGTAAAGAGAGTGAGAATAAAAGAAAAAGACAGAATGAGAGAAAGAATGAAAGTCAGAGAATGAGAGAGAGAGAGAGTTGAGGCGGTAAACAGGTATGTCTTTGATCTGGCAGACAGATGTTGAAGAGAGAATTAGTCTCCATGCCCAGATGGTTCTTTGTTCCAAGCCCAGTGCTAATGAGGAGATGAGGAGGAGGAGGAGTGGGTGACGATGGAGGATGAGGGATTTCTGTGTGTGTGTGTGTGTGTGTGTGTGTGTAGAGGGGGGGGGGGGGGGGGGGTGCATTTTTAGGGCATGATAGGGCATTTTTCTTCTGGCTCAGGTACAGGAGATTTAGTACTGATTAAATCTAATTTACAAGCCTTCTAGAGCCACGGCGATGACAGTGGGAAGCGAACACCTGTAACTAGGAGCTGATGTCACTGACGGCCAAGCACTTGTAATGTGTGTACGACAGTCACAGGCTTGTTTTTTCTTCTTCCTCTTCCGCCCCAGCAGGGTGCATATTCATTACAGCGTCGCATGCATCGATAGATCAATAGCGATGCATGCTTTCATATGCAGCATACTAACCTGGAGTACAATATAATCCCTCTGCAGAATAATCAAACGCCACGCGGCGGATCCCCCGGGCCGCTCCGTTCCGTCAATGCAGGGCATGATGATGACAGCCCCAGGTGTTATCTCCTGGCTTCAACTTTGATGTGCACGCTTGTGTGTGTGTGTGTGTGTGTGTGTGTGTGTGTGTGTGTGTGAGAGAAAGTATGTGTAGTAATTGTGTGTAAAAGTTGCGTAGTTGTCAGATCCTTATTCTAAATGGAAGCGTTTTAATTCACTATAAATTAAACTTCGAAAACCTCTGAAGTCGATTTATTTTTAGCTTTAGACTGGGACTCTGGAAAACAGACCACCAGAACAGAGTGGCTTTTATGATACACTTGATGGGTGTTTAGCTGGGGTTGAAGATGTAGAAAGAAATCCTGATTGGGGACTGGAACACGGATATGCAATGAAAAGAAGCACCCGTTTCCAAGTCCTTCAGTAGGTTTTGTGATCTGCACAGTGTCAGCCAGCTAATTACCCAACCTACAAGAGTGTGCGATTCAACACAAATTTGATCTCATTCTGACCTCTGACAAGTCCAGGATCTCCAATAAAGGGGTTATAGCATGCGGTTTAAGCGATCATTATATGATATTCTGTACTCGCAAAAAGCTAAAGCAAAAGGCCAGCTGTCACAAAACAGTCACATCTAGGGACCTCAAAACCTACTCTAGTGAGGCCTTTGACTAAGAACTGGAGAGCCTAGACTGGTCAGATGAGCTCAGTGGTACACTAGTTGAAGAAACATGGCTTGGATTCAAAACCAAATTCTCATCAATACTAAACAACATGGCCCAACTAAGAACCACCAGGGTTAAAAATTGCGCTGAGCCATGGATGCACTCAGACATACTGACCACTATGAAAACCAGAGAAAAAAAATGCTCTGAACTTCATAAAAGTCAGTCAAAGCTTGCCAAAGGCTCAAACAGTGATCTCCAAGCCCACATGGTTGAACTCAAACAACAAAGAAACAGACTAAGAAACGATGTAAACACCATTATCAAATCTGCAAAAAAAATTCATCAATGACAAAACTGAGGAAAACAAAAACAAACCCTGTGAACTTTGGAAATTACTCAACAACCAACTAGGCTGCAGTAAAAAACTAAAAACCAGATTTACAAACATCAACATAAAGACAGAAGACAATCTCATCACAGACAAGCTGGATGTGGCCAATTACTATTACTATCCTCCCACTCAGGGCATTTTGGGGTAGAACACATCCTAGCCTTCTACAAAAAGCTAGGGGTCCGCAAAGACGACTTCAAACTCGAAATGGTAACAACAGATGAGGTGCTCAAAAAACTGAGCGCCCTCCAACCTACGAAAAGTACCTTGCGGAAAAAAAATATACAAATTCCAATCTGGCTTCAGAACATCCCACTCCACTGACACATGCCTTCTCTATTTGAACAACCACATCAAACCAGAGGTGGACGCGGGCAAATACTGCGGCATGGTCATGCTGGACCTCCAAAAGGCTTTCGACACTGTCAATCACCCCATTCTGATTGACAAGCTAAAAGCAATTGGTTTTGATAGTTCATCAGTGAGCTGGATGCAATCCTACCTGGAGGGGAGAGAACAGATGGTGGAGGTGAACGGTACACTCCCCCCCAAAGCACCTCAAAGGCCCTAAAAACAATACTACAAACTGGTGGGCCTGGTCTACAAGATACACTACACCACTAAGATACCCATGTACACTTCCCAAAGGTCAGTGAATTCCACGACCACAACACCAGAGGGAGTTCCACAAATCATGTTCAACCCAGATTCGGCTCAAACAAGGGACTAAACACGTTTCGCAATTATGCCACAACAATGTGGAATGCCCTACCCACAGCCGTAAAATAATGTGAATCCCTACCCTCCTTCAAAACTGCTCAGCACCTACGGGAGGCTGCAATTCGAAACTGGCCCCGGTAAATGTCCAACCCCCCCAACCCCCTCCAATGTACAGTTTCTTCCCCCTCGAATGTATATATTTTCTTTTATGATCTCTGTCTCTTAAACAGTACTGTATATTTGTATATCTTGTATGTCATAAATGTCTGGATGTAACAGTACTGTATATCTGTATGTCATGTATGCCATAAATGTCCTGATGAATTCAAAATGGGGGACCCTGATGTAAACAAGATGAAAGTCTTTCTCTGGTCTGCATCCCCTTAACAATTGTGTGTATTGAGCCGTACTGTATTGTACCCATTCTGCAATCTGTTAATAAAGTTTTCAATCAATCAATCAATCAATCAATCAATCAATCAATCAATCAATCAATCAATCAATCAATCAATCAATCAATCAATCAATCAAACTTGTGGAATTTGAATGCTCTCTCTCTCTCCCTCTCTCCTCCCCCTTTCTTCCTTCCTCCCTCTCCTGGAATTCCTTCAAAAGAAAAAGGTCCCATTTCTGTCCAGCGGTAGGTAAAACATTGGAAAAGCATAATATTACAGTTCCACTGTACCTCCATCCGGTAATAAGATGCCAGCGTATTACATTTTGTTGATATAATTCTTATACATCAACACATACAGTAGCAAGAGTTATGTCTCTTCCAACATGGAGGAAAAGCGTCCGTTCTAACCATTCCGCACACCGGTGATGATTACTAATCCTTCCAAAGGAACGGCTCTTGCTGAATATACTTCACAGGTGTTATCTCTGTGGCCGAGGGCGAACCACTCAGTATTTATGTCCATGAACCGTGTGTGTCATGTCATGCCAGCAGCCTGGGGGGTGTCTCTGTCCACAATGGATGATGGGAGACCGACTTTGTGAACGCTTGTATTTTGTAAGGTCTGTCTGAATTTGTACGCACCTGGATGAACTGCGTTTTCGTGCCACTGCTATTGGTCGTACGCTGGAAAGTGTGCTTTCTTCCACACGCAGAAAGTCATCTGCACTAATGGCTCGGTCCACTTCCATCACTTCCTGTTTGTCCATGTTGCGGCTTTACACAGTTACACAGCTTTACACAGTGACATACTGTACCAGAAAGACTCTCTTGTAGTACATTTTTTTAATGAGAGAGAGGGGGGGGGGGGGGGGGGGGGGGTGGGGGTGGATCTATGACTAGATGAACAGGAAAATGGAAATGTCCTGCTTATCCCTATTTTATATGTATATATTATATTCTAAGGTTGTCAATCGATAATCTTTTTTTATCTGATTAAACGCATGATTGTCCATAGTTAACTCGCAATAAATTGCAAATTAATGGCATATTTTTTATCTGTTCTAAATCTACCTTAAACTGATCTTTTTCAAGTTTTAATTGAACTCTTATCAACATGAGAGTCGACAAATGTTTGCTTTATGCAAAAAAATGCATGTTTATTTATTGCCACAATGAGAAATACTGTCCAGAATCTTGTGCAAACTGCATTGTACAAAAAAAAAATAAAAAAAAAAGCCCAACAAAAGAATTGCAGATGGGCATACCAATTTACTAACTGTAACATTACATAGTAATGATTACTAACACAGTAGTAACTTGAACTATTCATCCCCATTTTTTTTGTTTAAGCAGCCATTTAACACAAAAGGATGACCCTCATGCATTGCAAATTTGCATACAATTCAAAACAAACAAAATAACTTAAAAGAAAATAGTAATTTAAAACAATGAATAAAGTGTGCATGAAATAATAGGGGAAAGAAAAAGTTAGGAACTTGTTACATTCACCCACACAAGGGCTGAGGACTCGCCCCCCCCCGCCCCCCCTCTCACACACTCACCCAGATCTTTCTCTTTTGCCCCTTCCTCATCTCTCTCACCCCCCCCCTCTTTCTCTCTTTCTCTCTCACACACACACTTTGAGTCACAAACAAACAACAATGTTTTGTTTAACGTTAATCTCGCGATACAAAAATAAGTGGCGTTAAAAGAATTTTGTGTTAATAATGGGTTCACTTTGACAGCCTTATATTCACATTTATATTCTATGTGCTTTATTCCCCCTTTAACTCGCAGATTGGTTGATCAATACCGATCCGTGGGTCTGGAACGTGAAGCAGCTGCCTCAGAGGCCCCCGGCCCCCTCTCCTCCTCTGGGGGGAGGGGGGGGGTAGTCGGCACGGTTCCTCTGAAGGACGTCCGAACAGTTTCAAAGGCGATAACAAATCAAACTGTTCCCTGATTCTAATATCAAACAGGCCCGGTGTCAGCATTTATTAAAGAAATCAGATCCCTCCCTCCCCCCCTCCCTCCCTCCCTCGCCTCCCCCCCTTCACTCCCCCACTCGCAGTATTCCGACACACAGCGGCCCTTTGAAGTGGAGAGAATGCAGGATCGCAAATTACCCAGGAGACGCGGCTGATAGTCTTTGAAGCCCTCCTTTGATAGTGCTGTTTTCTCTGCTCACGATGCATCTCTCTCTCTCTCTCTATCTCTCTCTATCTCTTACACGCTCTTTCCGTCTCTCACCATACCAGTCACCATACAACACGGCGTCGTTTGCAAACACTTATATGTACAACGGGCGGGATTGTGCTCACATGCACAAATACCCCTATATAGGCGTGTGAGCACGCGCGTGTGCATGCGCGTACATGCACACAAATGCACGTGCACACACACATTCGATCAGTACAATAACCTAACCCATAGGGAATGACCATAGAATCTGGAGCCCTCCAAGCAAGATGTCAATATCCAGTCCACTGATGACGACGACGATGATGATGATGACGATGATGATGATGACGAAGGGGGCCAGGGAATACAGGAGAAACACAGGGAATCCTGATCCTCAGAACCCTCAGCCCATGGCTCCCTCTCTCTCTCTCTCTCACCGGAGAATGACGCAGGGTAAAAATCCACGCCGATGTTGTAATCCTCTCTTAGCCGTAGTTTATTCATAACTTCCTTTACCAGGCCTCGATGCACAGGCGTCGAGTTGTCGTGAGACTGTTTACTCTGGTCTCCTCTTCGGGGGTATCTCGTGGGAAACGAGATGCAGAGGCAGTCAGGAGTTGTTTTTCTATAACAGACAAACTGACAGCTAATGCAAAGGAGGAATGTGCCCAGGGAAACTGACAACAGCCTTGTTAAATGGCTGTTTATAGGAGCTGACAGAGAGGAGGCGAGATTCTTCACAAAGAAGCAGAGATTCGTTAAGCCAACGCTTTGAAAATGTACGTTGAAATATTGTACCACTGGGACAGCAGAACCAAATCAAATGCCTGTCCGCTGAGTAAAGAGCTGAAGTCTCCTGCCTCGGTTTGGCTCGTTTGCTGTGCAAAAACAACTCATAATTTTTTTATAGTTGTGAACCCGTATATATCTACCTTATGTATACTGCACCTCAGTGGCGGCTGCTGAAATTTTTTTTTGGTGAAGCACAAATTATTATATTATATTATATTATATATTATATTAACATCCCCAAGGCTGCAACACCCCCATTCCTCCCAGGTGTCAGGCTCCTCATTCGCACATCACCACCATCCCTCCTGCTCCACTGCCATCACCACCGCCACTACCACCACCCCTCCTGCTCCACTGCCATCACCACCCACACCACCTACCCATTCGCACATTCTCATGTTGACCACGAAGTCAACGAACCACACTTCGACCTCCCCGGGCCGAACAGACCACTTTCTCCGAAATCTGACTGAAAAACGAACTTTTCATCCAATTTTCTTTTGTATGACATTTTTTTTATATATATAAAAAAAGAAATTATTAAAAAAGTTTTTCTGACTTTTTAAATTTTTCGGGACCTCCATGTTTTGGGGGTCTTCATCGTCAAAATCGGATCCGGGATTCAGCTCCCAACAGTCGGGCAAGAACTGCGGGTTTTCAGCCTCTCTCCAGGCTCCTGGACAGAACGAGCCTATGTTTGCGAAGAGGCTACGGAAAAAAATCACGCCGCTGTGCGTCTCTGATTGGATCTTAAGTTTGTGTGGCACGGCGTGAAGGCCAATCAGTCTCGTGCGCAAAGTCTCACTAGACAGCCTACCCTACCCTATTTTGATTGGATAATTACATTCTTAAGCCCAACCCAGTGCAGTTATTTTGCAGTGAGTGATTGACAGCTGGCCATTACTGCAGTTATGATCAGGCCAGATCAGAGAGCTCAGAGCTGTCACTTGGCAATTTTTTTTCAGAGGAAAACATTTCTAATAAAAAAAAAATAATAAAAAAAATAAAATATATATATATATAATGTAAATTAATAATATTTTTTTTTCTTCTTCTTTTTCTTCTTTCTGACTGTATATTATGAGTGAAGTACTGCCTCACGTGTTGTCATGGAATAACCTCCACTGCTGCACCTGTGTATACTGTATACTTTACTTACTCATAGTATATTGTTACGGTCTGATAGGTGTGTTGGACCCAGGTGCAGTGTAGAACAGATAAGACGATAGGCAGGTGTTGATTTTCAAAACAATGAGCTACTCTTTATTGGGAGTAGAGAATGAATACGCATATGATGGGAGAAATATCTGTCTCCAAAACGCATTAGATCAACTTCACAAATCATAAAGTAAACTATACTATAATAAAACGGGGAAAATAAAGGGAAGACAACAAGGTCTCCAAAACACATTAAATAGTAAACTCGTCTAACGACGACGCTGCATATACACATGTAAACATAACTTTCAATTACTGATCACTTCGGTAGTCAAAGCGACACGACAGCTAAGACACATATAGCGAATGTACTTATTCCAAAAACGGATTTGACACGACAGTCAAAGAGGCATGAAAACGAACAAGCTTATCCTCCGTGGCTTCAGCAAGAATGCATAGAACTACTTACGGCAAGGTTCAGTGATCGACTGACGATCTGACTAGTAACCAGGAAGAACATATAAAGCCAACTTAACTATACACACCAGGTACCAATTAGAGCAATCAGGGCAGATAGACAGGTAATAATTACCATTGGGCAACGCTAGTGCTTTTGCTCCCAGATGAGAGCAAAACCCCAAACGTTACAGTATATATTCCAATTCTACAGTAAGGGTTATTGATCATATTTATTGTAACTGCTTAAATATCCACAGTTAATTATATTGTTTACACTGCTTATTTCTTATCTGTACTATAATTTTATTTCCTATATTTATGCCTTTCTACTATTACCATGTCCATACCTGTACCTCCCCTCCCCCACTCCCCCATGCTGCTATGACACCTGAATTTCCCCAAGGGGATCAATAAAGGAATATCTTATCTTATCTTAACCCCAGGACACTAACGTCAGGTGATTTTCACCCGGACAATTGAATTCATGTGATTCTCTTTGTGTTGCAGCTGTCTGAGGTGGGCGGGTCCTTGTTTACCTTCAGGATGCTCACTGAGGTCATTGGATGTTGTTGTGTTTCCCTCCTGCTCCCATTCATGTTTTCTTCTACCGGCTACGTGTTCGGGTGGTTTTCACCCGACGTTAGTGATAGAGGGTCAAATATTCCCGGCCGACGTTTGTGTATTGTGTATTTGAAGCGTAAAAACCTTACGGATGATGATGATGAAGAGGATGATGGTGATGATGATGATGATGATGATGAAGAGGATGATGGTGAGCCTAGCACTTATAAGAGAAAGAAAATACAACGCCATGATTCCAGTAGGACTACCACCAGACATAATGGCCATCCCAGGACCTGTTTCCTCTACATCTCCTGCTACACCTCCCTGCTGTCCCTGCTACACCTCCTGCTGTCCTGCTACACCTCCTGCTACACCTCCTGCTACACCTCCTGATACACCTCCTGCTACACCTCCTGCTACACCTCCTGCTGTCCTGCTACACCTCCTGCTACACCTCCTGCTACACCTCCTGCTGTCCTGCTACACCTCCTGCTACACCTCCTGCTACACCTCCTGCTGTCCCTGCTACACATCCTGCTACACCTCCTGCTACACCTCCTGCTACACCTCCTGCTACACCTCCTGCTGTCCTGCTACACCTCCTGCTACACCTCCTGCTACACCTCCTGCTACACCTCCTGTTACACCTCCTGCTGTCCTGCTACATCTCCTGCTACACCTCCTGCTACACCTCCTGCTGTCCTGTTACACCTCCTGCTGTCCTACTACACCTCTGCTACACCTCCTGCTACACCTCCTGTTACACCTCCTGCTGTCCTGCTACACCTCCTGCTACAGCTCCTGCTACACCTCCTGCTACACCTCCTGCTACACCTCCTGCTACACCTCCTGCTGTCCTGCTACACCTCCTGCTACACCTCCTGCTACACCTCCTGCTGTCCTGTTACACCTCCTGCTACACCTCCTGCTACACCTCCTGCTGTCCTGCTACACCTCCTGCTACACCTCCTGCTACACCTCCTGCTGTCCTGCTACACCTCCTGCTACACCTCCTGCTACACCTCCTGCTGTCCTGTTACACCTCCTGCTACACCTCCTGCTACACCTCCTGCTGTCCTGCTACACCTCCTGCTACACCTCCTGCTACACCTCCTGCTACACCTCCTGCTACACCTCCTGCTACACCTCCTGCTACACCTCCTGCTACACCTCCCTGCTACACCTCCTGTTGTCCTGCTACACCTCCTGTTACACCTCCTGCTACACCTCCTGCTACACCTCCTGCTACACCTCCTGCTACACCTCCCTGCTACACCTCCTGTTGTCCTGCTACACCTCCTGTTACACCTCCTGCTACACCTCCTGCTACACCTCCTGCTACACCTCCTGTTACACCTCCTGTTACACCTCCTGCTACACCTCCTGCTACACCTCCTGCTACATCTCCTGCTACACCTCCTGCTACACCTCCTGCTACACCTCCTGTTACACCTCCTGTTACACCTCCTGCTACACCTCCTGTTGTCCCTGTTACACAGGTACCATGTCTGCCGCCAACCGTGTGTCCTCGCCACTACTACCTTGCCTGTACAAACTGTATGTGCATACAGTAAGTTAGTGGACCTGGAATTTGCATGTAATGCTAATTTGGAGTAATGGTTATGAATACATATAATTTAGTGGTCATTTTCAAGGGAATTCATATGGTCAAACACATTTCATAGTCAAGTTGGTACATTTTGCCCCTCTCGAAAATTGCAATTTTTTTTTTATCTCTCCCACAGTTTGCCACGCTGTACGGAGACTGTGCCTTCAACAGAGAAGGCTCATGAGTTCCATGAATTTATTTTTGGAATTCTTTTTTTTTTAGTAACGATGACCTCATTTCTCACCAATTTTGTCCCCCATGATACATTTGTTTGTGTTTTTTTTGTGATATTTCACATTGAAAAATAAAAGAAGAGTACCTCAATTTGCCATGTATTGTTGTACTTTAAGATATTTTGATGAGAAGTATGTTTTATGGGCTATATTGCATCGGGTGCTTCTACTGGGCTGGAACAACTGTGGGGGCCTCAGCCGCTGTACATCCTCACAGTAGGGCTGCTTGATTATGGCAAAAACCATAATCACGATTATTTTGATTGATATTGAAATCACGATTATTAATAAACATGATTACTCATTGATTTGAAAACGTTGTATGACGACAACTGGATTCGTTTTAACCTTTCTTCTCGACCAAAGGCTGCCTTTCTGTCATCTTCTACAAGTTACCAAAGATGTTTAAAAATGAGAGGGCGAAATGCGCCGTGGCTCCCTCCTCCCTCTCAACATGAGCTGAAACCACTGTTTGGGGGGCGTGGGGGGGGGGGGACACACCGCTGTGAAGTAAGGGTGCACTGCAGACAACACGAGAGCAACGTGACATGTGGCACACTAATCGTTTTATCTCGATTATCTAGTTCTCATGATCGTGGGGGAGGCAAAATCGTAATTGAAATTGAATCTCAATGATTTGCCCGGCTCTTCCCCCCCCAGCAGCATTAATGCGCATTCAACCCATTCTCCCCCGTGAGATGGAGATGGGATTAGGATCTATTGGCTATCGGTGATCCTATCGATGCGCCCAAGGACAGCTGTTGTGACTACTGGTGCAGCGGTGCCCCGGCCGGCCGGTAACGGATACAGTGCTGCCGTGACCGCTGCCAAATACAAACACCATTGACAAAATGCAAATACTGTACCACACACCAATCAATAATAATATACATATTGTTGAATACATAAATAATAAATATATGTTATGCAAATAAATAAATAAATACAAAAAAGAAAAGAATGAAAGGATACTCGGGAAAGTCAGTTATAAGACATTTATAAGGTATTTGTAGATAATAAACTAATCATGAACAAACCATTTATATACATTCGTAAATGGTTATTAAATCGTTTATAACTGGATTTGTATACCATTTACAAATGTGTTATACATTATTTATAACACATTAGTGGTTAATAGACTAATCATGAACAAACCATTTACAACTGATTAGTACATCATTTGTAAATGTACTAGTTTAACATTCATAAATGATCTCTTGGTAACTTTTTTCCACATGATCAACCTTATTTTTTTTAATTTTTTTTATTTTTTTCCTTTTTCCTCCGATTTTCTCCCATCCCAATGTTAGTCGTTATGCCAATTCCCAATCCCCTTCCTGGTCACTGCGCACTTACCCCCCACAGTCTGTCTGGGAGCGTGGAGGCTACCACGTGCTTCCTCCGACACACGTCCAGCCAATCAACCGCTTCTTTTCACCTGGCAGCGCGGATTCTCACTGAGAGGGCGTAGCGTGTGGAAGGATCACACTATCCCACTTAGGTCCTATCCGCGCTTAGCAGGCGCCCCGACCGAACTGTAGGAGTCGCTGTTTACAACGACCCGGACCCACCCCGCCAGCTTCTCCCACCCTCTAATACTGCCAATTGTATTAGTGTGAATGGCCAGCCAGGCTGGTGACAAGTTCAAGTTCAATCAAGTTTTCTCCTGCTCTCCACAACACTGCCCCCCTCTGTTGACGCTCTTCATTGCATCTTTGGAACGCGACGGTGCCCTCTGCTTCCTGTCATAAAGTTTGAATCTCCTTCACAGAGTGCAGATCGCTTCCTCCGAGATGATGCAACGGATTTGAATTGGAGTGTAACGCCGTCCTCTTGCAGCGCGGATGTAAGACACTGGTCTCGGCTCCGTCTGGGACGTGTTTTGTCTCTACTGTTTTGTACGTACGAGCTGTGAGTGTATTTGACGGTTTATACGAGACCTGCTCTGTGCTTGTGTTGTGTGCGAGAGATGGTGGCTGTAACTGAGGGGTACAATTCCCTGACTGTATTAATAAGTATTGGTATCATTAAACCACTACCGTCTTATGTACATTATACTGGCCATACCGTACACAAGTATATGATGAGAACACTTCCCCACAATGAATCGGTTCTACACAAAGTTGTCTTTAAGTATTTATTAGCAGCAAAAGGTACATAATATACTTTACTTGAATGCGCTTATAAGGCAAAGGAATGTGCGTAGGCAAATCAATAATGAATGTCCATTCTCTGGTTACGCATGAGATAAGAATACAACTTGAATATTAGGAATTATATCCAGGGGATACTGGTAGGGGGTTCCACCGGTTGTAAGCCAGCAGGGGGAGGCAATGCTCTAATGCAAAGTCTGGGTCAGCGGGGACTCAATAGGCTCCCGGAGGCGGTATATTACTCCCTGCTCAGCAGACGAAAGGCAGCGACTGTAATCCCAGTATGCGTGCAGCACAGGTGGAAGCCGGTCAGCCTCTCCAATAGAGACGGGCTCGAGTGATGGTCCTCACGGGCAGGTCCCACAGCAGTGGGTGTAGATGATTCTTCTCCGCTCCAACAGCATGGTTAAAAGCAATAAGAATAATAATCCAGCCGGAGAGGGGGTCTGCATTCCCCGGTGTAGATCCTCCGGTGCGCGGTACTCCACACCAACCAAGTTGAACTTGACGTTACTCAACCAAGCTCTGATACTCCACTATCCTATTCGCACGCGGCTATAAGTGCTCTATTTAGACACACAATTGCTCACTTCACTTGGTCTTTGACTCGTGATGAAGGCTTACTAGTAAGGAGCGAACGATACGTTGAACAAACGTATTAGGATAAACAAGACTCTATCTTGGGGCAATACGAGCCCTACTTCACCGCACGTTGCATAGTGGGTGAGGCTTCACTTGTTACTAAGACTGAACTGAACGGACTGCGGACTGAACTACTTCTGTATTCACCTGCGCCATATTTATATGTTGGGGGAACAAACTAGTACCAGCCTTATTCCTGTCTCGTAGTCCTGGGCAGAACCGGGCATGTTGAGACAAGCCTTGACGGTAGCTTTGAACTCGACTCTGGGGGTAAGACACTGGCGCTGGTGGCACGCCATCCAATAAGAGAACGAAATATTATGGTCTGTAGTAGGTTAAAGGGATATTCCGTGTATATGTACAAAGAATACACAAGGGATATCAAACGATATACAAATATTATGCAATATATATCAATCAATAAATACATATATTCGGTTTAATCTGACCCTTTGTAACAGCCGCCTCCTAATTAGTCCCACCTAATTAGCTAAGCAGAGACAGATTAACCGCACTGTCCACTACTCAATGTCCGTTGTGAGGGTAGGCAGTTCACAAAGTCAGTGGTCATGGTCGTCATTAAGCGAGTCGGGGAGCCTTGGCGACTCTATCAGCCTCGCCACGGGTCGGTTGTATGTCCGCCCTTGGACGAGCAATTCTGCCACTCTGACCTTTCCGTCGGCACCAGTGGTCACTTTGCTTACGCGGCCGGCCGGCCACGCAGCTCGGGGTAGTGACTGGTCTATGGTCATGACGACTGGATGGGATGAAGGGGGGCTTAGGAGGAAGCGGGCCTGAGACTGCTTTGATCTGTGCTTGGCTGTGCCTCCTCCTCCTCCGTCTGTTTCTCTTGTTTGCTCTGTACCCCGTCTGAGGAGGGGCCGGTCCCGGCCGCCCCGTCAAGGAGTCGCTTGGGGTGCTGGGTTCAAGGTCAGCTACGTCTGAAGCGCAGCTGAGGGGGGTGGAGTTCCGAACTCCCTCTGGTGCCCACGGTTCTCTCACGGGCCTCTCGCTTAATGTCAATAGCCTCTGCTGTACGAGGGAGTGGCCGGTGTCGCTCGCCTTTGTGTGTAGGCAGCGTGTAGACGTGGGTTGACTGTCAAGTCCGTAGAGGGGGCCCTGGAGCGTCCATCCCAGTCGGGTCTGAACCGCGACTGGGCATCCTTTGGGTCCGATGTGGGCCGCCTCAATTGGGAGAATGAGGTCCGCGTGGTCAGAGCCGATGAGCAGGGTCGGTGTGGCGCCGTCGATAAGCGGTATAGGTAGTTGACGTAGGTGCACATACTTAGCCATCAGCTGTGGGATGGGGTAGGTGTACTGAGACAAGCCTATGTCGTGGCTGGTGAAGACGTTGGTTATACTATACTGCTTCTCGGGCTGGTCCACCGCTGCTATCTTGAAGGAGACCTTTTCACCTTTTATGGTCTTCTGGTCCCTTCTGATGGTGCGTATGGTCATGGTATCTTTGACACCCCGCAGGCCCAACTGGGCTGCTGCGGAAGCGAGGAGGAGAGTCTTTTCAGACCCATCGTCCAGGACGGCGTAAGTGTCCAGGACCTTGTCCTCGTAGCTCAGGAGCACTCTGACCACTTTGAGGAGCACTCGGGGGGTCCCGCTATGCTGGTCAATGTGGAGCACTCCTGTTGGTCGGTTGCCTTGGATCTTCTGGTGGGCTCCGCACAGTGCTGCGCGGTAAGCGGCGCCCGCCTGGGCCGCCCCTGCGCGGTAAGCGGCGCCCGCCTGGGCCGTCTCACGCCACTGGTCAACTTGGACGGGGTTCAGTGTCTTATATTCGGCGCACTGTGCCAGCCAGTGTCCGCCGTCGCAGTAGGTACAGTAGGGAGCGGTCTGGTGGCTCTTCGGTACTGGTGCCACCGCCTCGGCATGGTACATTACCGCGACGGGCCCACTCTGTTGTCCTGGGTGACGCCTGTTGATGTCATGCAGGACCTCCAGGTGGGTGCCACCGCACCTGCTGCACTTCTTCTTCAAGCGGCACTCAGCTGCTAGGTGGCTGCGCGCGCAGCGGAAGCAGCGGCGGTGGTCCTTGATCCACTGACTCACCTCGTCCGTGGTCAGCTTCCCGAAACTGTCGCATTGGTACAGCCGATGTTCTCCCTCACAGTACTGGCACTCAATCTTCCACTGGTCCTCTTTCGTCGAGGGGGTGTTGTGGTTCTTGTGCTGCGGTACTGATTCGGCTTGGTGCATAACGGTCACCAACCGGCGGTTATCTGTTGATCCCCGAGGTCAGAGTCTTGGGCTTGGTCCACTCCATACGAACGTGTCGAGTCGTAGGCTACTGACCTCCCTGGCGAGGAACTCAGATAGGTCTAGGAGGGATGCCTCTGGACCGTTGGGGTCGCGGTGGTCTCTCTGCCGCCTGAAGCGCTCTTGTCGGGCGGGAGGGAGCTTCTCTAGTATCCTCTCTACATTAGAGTTAGCGTACAGTTCATAGATCCCCTTTTCCCTTTGGGACCCCAGCATCCCTACCAGGGACTGTACCTTGATAGAGAGGTCATCTAATGCTCTGTTGTCTCTGGCTGGGGGGAGACGGTCAATGTCTCTTATCTCCTGTATCACATAGTCCCATATGCGTCCATAACGTTGGTCGAGGGCTACTAGAGCCGCGGTGTATGGGGTAGTAGAGCTGGAATATGCCAGCGCTATATTGTGTGCTCTGGGCACCTTCAGGTGCTTGAGTAGGATAGCATACTTGTACGGTTCATCTGGTACGTCGGACAGCATAGTCTCTAAGCACATTCGTAGCTCTGTGTACTGTGCTCTGTTCTCGTGTGTGAAGTCCGGGAACGTCGGTGTGCCAAGGTACGATGCCATGGATGACTGGCACATCGGTGAGTGTTGGGGGAGAGGCCTCCTGGGTGAGTCCCCCCGTGCGTGTCGTCTTGGGCTGGTACTTGGTGGGTACCGAAGGTCGGGTACCCAGGTGCTGTTCCTCGGGGCTGGCGGTGCGTCAAACTCACCCGTGAGTTGAGTCGGGGGTTTGTAGCGCAGGGCCTCGGGGCTGACTTCTGGGCTGTACTGGGCCTCCTGGTCCAGAGTACGTTGCTGCTGGTCGGCTTGACATTCCTCCTCTTCCTCCTCCTCTTCCTCTGCTAGGACCTGGAGTCTTCTGTTCAGTCTCTCGGCGTGGTCCGGTTCTTCCCGGTTGCTGGGTCTCGTATGGACCGGCCGGGGAGGGGGTTCGGAGACGTGGACAGGATCCTCCTGTTGGCGGGGTCCCGGGTCGCTTGGTCGGGTAGGGGAATGTGTCCTAGACCCTTGTCGTGACGATCTCCGGGAGCTCCGTGCGGAGAGAGGGGGTGTCGCCATGGTGATCAATTTGTCCATCAGCTGCGCCTGCAGCCGGTCGCGCTCTGCCTCGCGCTGGGCATGGGCGGCTTCGCGCACTGCTTCGCGCTGGGCATTGGCGGCGTCGCGCTGCGCATTGGCGCTGGCATGGGCGGCGTCGCGCTGTGCATTGGCGGCGGCGCACTGTGCATCGGCGCGGCTTCTCTCAATGTTCTCTTCCGTCTGAAGGCGTCTGGTCTCCAGTCTTATGCGGTCGTCTTCACTCCTTTGTTGCGCCTGGAAGCACTCTCGCTCGGTTGCAGAATGTTCGCGTTCACGGAGGGCTTGCGCTTGGAGTTGCGCGTGAAGGCGCTCTCGTTCGTCTGCAGCTTGTTCGCGCTCGCTCGTCTGTTGCGCTTGGAGTCGATCGCGTTCACCCTGAAGTCGATCGCGTTCGGTAGAGGCTGCCAGGGTGGCGATGAGTGCCTGTGCCAGCATCTTGTCCGCCTCGCTGGGGGAAGACGCCGGTCGAGGCGATCGGCTCCCGGCAGTACTCGTTGGAGATCCGTTCTCCTGTCGCGTACCGAGGAGATCCATCTCCTGGGTGCGCGTCTCTTCTTGTGGTGGGTCGGGTTCCGTCCCGGGAGGGCTTTCTTTATCCTGGAGCTCTCCGGGGACTACCTCGTCGACGTTGGCGGGGGGTAAAGTCATGTCAGGTCCCTCCTGGTCCCCACCGTGAGCTTGGTCAGTTACGTTAGAACCCACTAGGGTCTCTACTGGCGGGGTAGCCTGGTCGTTAGGGTTTGGCATACTTTTACTATCCGCTTTAGTTATTTTATCCGCATTTAACTTCCCTTTAAAGCTAGGTATTGGACTGACAGTGTATGCCTCTAGATAGGGAGGTGGCTGCCGTCTGCGCTGCGGGCGTTCTAGCTCGGGAGAACCGTTTGTGGAGTGTTCATCATCGGCCATGTTAATATTAATATTATATTAATATTACGCTAATTCTTATCCGGCTCGAAGGACCAATTGTAACTGAGGGGTACAATTCCCTGACTGTATTAATAAGTATTGGTATCATTAAACCACTACCGTCTTATGTACATTATACTGGCCATACCGTACACAAGTATATGATGAGAACACTTCCCCACAATGAATCGGTTCTACACAAAGTTGTCTTTAAGTATTTATTAGCAGCAAAAGGTACATAATATACTTTACTTGAATGCGCTTATAAGGCAAAGGAATGTGCGTAGGCAAATCAATAATGAATGTCCATTCTCTGGTTACGCATGAGATAAGAATACAACTTGAATATTAGGAATTATATCCAGGGGATACTGGTAGGGGGTTCCACCGGTTGTAAGCCAGCAGGGGGAGGCAATGCTCTAATGCAAAGTCTGGGTCAGCGGGGACTCAATAGGCTCCCGGAGGCGGTATATTACTCCCTGCTCAGCAGACGAAAGGCAGCGACTGTAATCCCAGTATGCGTGCAGCACAGGTGGAAGCCGGTCAGCCTCTCCAATAGAGACGGGCTCGAGTGATGGTCCTCACGGGCAGGTCCCACAGCAGTGGGTGTAGACGATTCTTCTCCGCTCCAACAGCATGGTTAAAAGCAATAAGAATAATAATCCAGCCGGAGAGGGTGTCTGCATTCCCCGGTGTAGATCCTCCGGTGCGCGGTACTCCACACCAACCAAGTTGAACTTGACGTTACTCAACCAAGCTCTGATACTCCACTATCCTATTCGCACGCGGCTATAAGTGCTCTATTTAGACACACAATTGCTCACTTCACTTGGTCTTTGACTCGTGATGAAGGCTTACTAGTAAGGAGCGAACGATACGTTGAACAAACGTATTAGGATAAACAAGACTCTATCTTGGGGCAATACGAGCCCTACTTCACCGCACGTTGCATAGTGGGTGAGGCTTCACTTGTTACTAAGACTGAACTGAACGGACTGCGGACTGAACTACTTCTGTATTCACCTGCGCCATATTTATATGTTGGGGGAACAAACTAGTACCAGCCTTATTCCTGTCTCGTAGTCCTGGGCAGAACCGGGCATGTTGAGACAAGCCTTGACGGTAGCTTTGAACTCGACTCTGGGGGTAAGACACTGGCGCTGGTGGCACGCCATCCAATAAGAGAACGAAATATTATGGTCTGTAGTAGGTTAAAGGGATATTCCGTGTATATGTACAAAGAATACACAAGGGATATCAAACGATATACAAATATTATGCAATATATATCAATCAATAAATACATATATTCGGTTTAATCTGACCCTTTGTAACAGTGGCCTTCGCATGAGTATACGACATGTGATACGTAAGTGATGATGATGGTATCATGCAGAAATCATGCAGAAATACAGAAAAAAGAAGGTCACGCGCACGCACACACACACACACACACACACACACACACACAAGCATGCATGTACACACATACACACACACACATAGACACGCACACACACACACACACACAGACACACACATAGACACGCACACACATACACACAGAGACACACATACAGACACACACAGAGACACACACACACACAGACACACACATACACAGACACACACAATCACACAGACACACATTTAGAATCTTTATTTATCTCCACATAAAAACAATGTTTAAAGGACACAAATATTATCAGTGCACTTGTACATTGTGGGTTATTCTGATACATTCGTGCCCAAATTGACAATGGCAACCAAAGTTACACACACACATGGATGATGAACCTGACAATCAACACACTCATGGATACAGATAGCAGCGTCTTCTCCAAATTGCCCGGCTGCCAATAATTGCTGACACTGAGCAATATCTTGCTAATTGTTTGGCTCTTCTCTTCGGAAGACCGGCCATCTGAAGGCCTCTAACACCCAACTTATGAACATGACCCAGGCTTCCAAATATGAAGACTAAAAGTTTACAGTTGTAGCCGAGTTGTGATATGGTATGGTCTAACAGTTGATATTTTAACATTTTGGTTGTAAAGGCTTCCTAGACTGTAGTCAAACGTGCAGCCAACTTCTAGGATGAGAACCTCTCTGTTATTCTCATTAACAACAACAACATCGGGGGTGTTTGCTGAAATATCAGAGAACAGTGAATTGTCCCTACACAGATTGAACATATATGGCTTCACACTGGTGTGCTTATACAGTTTATATGTTGCAGGTGACCCCGAGTGTGGAACTGACACTGTCTGCAATCAGATCCACAATCCTATCATGCCTACAAATGTAGAGACCTTTGTATGCATGACAGCCATTGAGTATGTGCGACATGGTTTCTGTTGTCTGTTCGTGACCATGGTGTATGCAGTGTGGGCTATGGCTGCCAGGGAACCAGATGGAAAGGTTGAGCTTCAATGGTAAAACCTGTAGCCTAGCTTTTAAAGTGAAAATGATGATGCTCTCATCAATAGCTAAAACTGCGTGCGAGACAGAGTGGTCAGCGGCAGGGAGACAGGCAAGCTTCCCTTGCAGTTTAAGCTCAGTCCAGTGTTGAAGTTGGCGTTGTTGTTGTGCCGACATGAGATGGCCACGGGCATTGGTAAGTGGCAGTTCATGCCACGTTCCACAGATGTCAATGGTGGCCTTCACGGAGATGGTAGGGTCAGAGATGATCTCCTCAGAAACACTAACAGTGTCTGAGTCCGGCCCCACCCACTCCAGGGCCACGTTGGACCAGCCGCATAGGTCATTCAGGTCTGGCCAGTCAGACCACACCCCGAATCCGGGGGCGCAGCTGTCCAGCTTTCCACTTGGTTTTTTCTTGTAACCCAGGAAGTTTGGATCCGACCCACACGCCAGGGGGACCTTGCGTCTCTGCAGGTCTAAGAACAGAGAGGCTCTGGCCTCATCATGTTGAGATGAGTCTCGTGGCAATGTACGTGACGTCCATTCAAAGTTGGGAACACCCAGACCGCCGCTCCGCATGGTATGGAATATGATGTCCCGTGTTGAGTGAGTGTTCAGTCCAGTCCATTGTCTCACCATCTGTACGGTTTTATTGTTCATCTCACAAAGAAATGTGCGAGGAATATGTACATTTGAGAATAGGTGCTGAACTTTGACCAGGGCTATCTGTCTGACTGCTTCAAGTTTCATGATGTGGCAGGGGCGATGAATCAATTAAATCTAATCTGGCTGAGTAATCAGAGATCATTTCACTCACTTGTTGTTCCCATTCACCTGCCACATAAAATGTATGACCCAGATAGGTATATGTTTCATGACGTGCGTAGAATCTCAGTGGCTTGTTATCAACTGTAAATGTGGGAATTACACACACACACACACACACACACACACACACACACACACACACACACACACACACACACACACACACACACACACACACACACACACACACACACACACACACACACACACACACACACACACACACACACACACACACACACACACACACACACACACACACACACACACACACACACTCCGCTCCCAGATGAGGAGCGTTAGCCCTGGTGGTTTGAGAGCCTCACGTCCAATTAGATAATTAACAGTGATCAAGGATCGCCCCGCTGCCTGCCATAGTTGCCCGGTGATACTGCCTGTTCAAAGGGGCTCAAACGCACTGGCCTGAGCTAAAAGGAAAGCTACACACACAGGCTCATATTCACATCCAATAAGCCCCAGTATAAATGTGAGTGTAGGTCTACGAGGTGGGAGCTGCATTCTGACTTATTTAATATGAACAAGGGAAGATCAAGCGTGCCTTCCACCCCCATCCGCAGAGAGTTGGCCAGGGACCCGAAATAAACCATGCAACCGAATCGCGGCTTTTTACACGCATTATTATTACCCAGCTTTTATGTTCCGAGACACTCTTTGAGTTTTCTCGGCTAGATTCTCATTGATTTTTTTCAGTCATCCCGAAACACCTGAGGATTGCAATGCCTGGTGCGGTGAAAACATGGAGAAGATAAGATGTAAAACATTGAAAACCCAACAGTGCTTAAAGAAGTACAAGGAGAGCGGTACCTGTACGCACATGCATGCCTGCTTGGACACACACACACACGCACGCACGTACGCACACACACACACACACACACACACACACACACACACACACACACACACACACACACACACACACACAACACACACACACACACACACACACACACACACACACACACACACACACACACACACACACACACACACACACACAGAGAGAGAGAGAGAGATCTCTGAAGCTAAAGGAAACCGTGGGACCAATATGAGAGGGAGAGAGAGAGAGAGGGACTGGGGAGAGAGAGACAGAACAAGAGCGAGCAAGAGAGAGATATAAAGATAAAGGAGAGAGAGAGCGAGAGAAAGACAGAGCGAGGGGGGAGAGAGAGAGAGAGAGAGAGAGAGAGAACAAGAGAGAGAGGGGAGGGAGATGGGGGAGAAAAAGAGGGGGGAAGAGGAGAGGGAGAAAAAAGGAGAGTAGGTGGGAAGAGAGAGGGACTTGGGAGAGAGAGAGAAAGAGAATGAGAGCAAGAGAGAGATAGATAGAGTGGGGACTGGGGAGAGAAAAACAATAAAAGAGAGTCCTGTTATTAAATATTAAATTTGTTTTTAATTTTTTTTTATTGATCTTTTCCCCCCTCCATTTTCCTCCGATTTTCTCCCATCCCAATGTTAGTCGTATGCCAATTCCCAGTCCCCTTCCTGGTCGCTGCGCACTTACCCCCCACAGTCAGATCATCTGGGAGAGTGGAGGCTATCACGTGCTTCCTCCGACACACGTCCAGCCAATCAACCGCTTCTTTTCACCTGGCAGCGCGGATCCTCCCTGAGAGGGCGTAGCGTGTGAAGGATCACACTATCCCACTCAGTCCTATCCGCGCTTAGCAGGCGCCCCGACCGAACTGTAGGAGTCGCTGTTTACAACGACCCGGACCCACCCCGCCAGCTTCTCCCACCCTCTAATACAGCCAATTGTATTAGTGTGAACGGCCAGCCAAGCTGGTGACAACCCGGAGCTGTGAGCTGGATTCGAACAGGCGAATCCAGCTCACAGCTCCGGGGTTGGTGACGAACGCAATCTCCGCTACGCCACCTAACCGCCCAATATTAAATAATTTGTAATTATTATTGTTTCTTTTACAGAAGATCCCAGACTGAAAAGTTGCATTGAATAGTATTTTTTAAATGGTCTATTTTACCAGTAAACATGACAGTGTGAGGCTGTCTTTTGTAGCTACATTCAGCTACATAGCTACAAGAGAGTTGAGCGGCAAATTAATTGACTTTGACCGCAGGCCTGGACTCACTGTTTCACATCTGTAGGAGGAGGAGTCGGTCAAGTCAAACATGGTAAATACTCTGATTAACCAGCAGCAGATTAGCATTTTCTGAATAATTGCATTAATGCATTCATTTATTCACTCACTCACTCGCTCGCTCGCTCACTCCGCTCGCTCACTCACTCACTCACTCACTCACTCACTCACTCACTCACTCACTCACTCACTCACTCACTCACTCACTCACTCACTCGCTCGCTCACTCACTCACTCGCTCACTCACTCGCTCACTCACTCACTCGCTCGCTCACTCACTCGCTCGCTCGCTCACCCACTCCACATCTCATTCATATCAATTCCTTTCATCACCGAAGAGGAAAAACAAAAGGCATCTCAGTGGGCTCTCCTCTAAACGCCTCCCCTCCACAAAGCAGTCTCCACAACAGCAGTGGCTCAGCTGTGTGCGCCTCTGATGGTTCCACCCCTGCCTTTTCATCTCTTGCATTATTGGTGTGAGACTGCTAATGAGAGCTGTTGTATGTGCGTGTAACCCCATCCATTCTCCCCCTTTATGAACCTATCAGGAATTCTGCCAGTTCTCTCGCTTTACAGGGTTATGAGGGATGGCGGAGGGGGGGTGGGGGGGGGGGGGGGGGGTGGGGGGGGGGGGGGGGGTTACGTGCGGAGGGGGGGGGGGGGGGGGGGCACAATGGGAGGCCGTGTCATGAGGGAGAGAATCCTCTAGCACATAGTGATGGATTCTTTTCCACCCTTTCTTTTGCATTTCATCACCCCTTTTAGTGGCGCAGGGGAGGGGGGGGGGGGGGTGCGGGGGACTCTCTGTTGGGACGGAGGGAATCTAATCGCGAGGTTGAGGGGGTGGAATTAATACATTAGAGATGGGGGAACAGAGGAGGAAAACAAAGAAAGTTAATTGTCTGATGACCTTGTTTGCCTTTATTTCCACTCCGGTGTGCGTAGGGGAGTGTGTTTAAAGGCGGGCGTCGGATGCTTACTTAGTTCTGGAGCCCCGCAGTGTTGCTGTGTCAGTGTACGGCTGTGTTTGTGTACATATGTACTGAGCGTGTCAGTGGTGGAAAGTATAACTAAAGTATATTTACTGAAGTACTGTACTTTATTTTCATTTAGGGAAGTTTATACTTTACTCCACTACATTTCAAAGGACATTATTGTACTTTTTTTTTTACTCCACTACATGTATCTGAACCCATCAGTTACTAGTTACTTTGAAGAAAAAGATTTTGTATAGAAAACATGGCAAACATGTATTAAGATTATATACTTTCACATTTGGAACCTGTCAACTTCAAGAGGACGTAATCAGAGCAGCGTAACTGGACCACATACCACTTTAACATAACCTTTAATCAGAGCAGTATAACTGGACCACATACCACTTTAACATAACCTTTAATCAGAGCAGCATAACTGGACCACATACCACTTTAACATAACCTTTAATTAGAGCAGTATAACTGGACCACATACCACTTTAACATAACCTTTAATCAGAGCAGCATAACTGGACCACATACCACTTTAACATAACCTTTAATTAGAACAGTATAACTGGACCACATACAACTTTAACATAACCTTTAATCAGAGCAGCATAACTGGACCACATACCACTTTAACATAACCTTTAATCAGAGCAGCATACCTGGACCACATACCACTTTAACATAACCTTTAATCAGAGCAGCATACCTGGACCACATACCACTTTAACATAACCTTTAATCAGAGCAGCATAACTGTACCACATACCACTTTAACATGACCTTCAGAGGTCAATGGATCGAGGTTTGAGTGCTCCCAAGCACTGGAATACACAAACCAATTCCACCGGCCTGGCCGTGTGGCAATAAAAGGAACTTGAACTTGAACGTCATGTAGAATGCATACCTTTACTTTAGATACTTAAGTACATTCAATAACAAATACTTATCTACTTTTACTTAAGTAGAATCTTAATGGAAGACTATTTTTCCTTTGACCAGAGTACTCATTTATCTGGGTACTTCTACTCTTACTTAAGTAAAGGAACTGTGCACTTCTTCCACCAGTGGTACGTGTGAATCTCATCAGTCCAACGTTGTTTCCTCTCTGCTTAATAAGACCTTGAAGTGGCATCATCTGCAGTGTGCAAAACCATTGCTATTCCATAGGCTACACATCAAGCTCAAATGAGTGTTTCCAACCGAGCCGTTCTGCGAGCCAGAGGCCTATGGGTCGGCCGTCTGAGACTCGCTCCGTTCTGAGGCCTCAGGCGAAGTCAGGGCAAAAATATATATTTCTTTTTGATTAGTAAGCTATTTCACAAGTTTACCACATACATAACTCATGTGAATCAAGCAGGAGAAGTTGAACAAACAACAAACAAATTTCAATAGTCTTGGGTGGAATCAAACTATTAGTTGACCCCTGTATCTCAGATGAATCATAATATTCTTTGTGACTTCACATCATGTGATTTATGAGTACAATACATTAGCTGAGAGAAAACCCAACCTCTTCTGGCTTCAGCTATCACTCTACACACAACACTTCAACGCTGTTTGACGTTTGACGTTTGACGTTGTTTTCTTTGTCTGAAGGGTTTAGTTGTACAAAGATAGATTATGATAGAGACACTGGGTTTATGATGCTTTCCATTTGCAGAGGTGATCACTGAATACACTTCAGCGCCCTGTAGGTGATGCAACGCATGATCAATTCAATTTATTTCCTCTCTGTCTGTGTCTGACAGACTGATGACTGAGAGAGGCACTCAGAGGCTGATGGTGTATTATAGAGTTTTAGAAAGAGAGAGAGAGAGAGAGAGAGAGAGAGAGAGAGAGAAG
>NW_028172468.1:89466-106966 GCF_963971535.1 Notolepis coatsorum
GGGGGGGAGAGAGAGACAAGGCAGACGGAGAAGAAAGGAAGACGATCGGTGAGGCGGGGAGGGAGAACGTTTGAAGAGACTCAGACCCTCCCCTCCGCTCCGGGAGACTGCACTCCAGGAAAATCGATCCTCTCCCTTCAGAGAAAGAAATTTATGAAGCTGGAACATAAACGCAGTCATGTCCAATTAGCTGCTCTGAATTTACGAGGCGGAGGGTGGGGAGGAAGTGGGAGTGAACGTGGGCGATAAAGACTTCAGGAGAAGCCAATAAGGCGCGCTGCTGATCAATGATCCGGCTCCACGCAGCCCCCGTTTATCGCTACCGTGGGTCTGAGATTGGGGGTTGATGCTGGTGTTAGGGGCTGGGCTGGGCTGGGTTGTGGGCTGGGTTCTGGGCTGGGCTGGGCTGGGCTGGACTGGGCTGTGGACTGGACTGTCCTGGGTTGTGGGCTGGGCTGGACTGGGTTGTGGGCTGAGCTGGGCTGGGCTGTGGGGTGAGCTGGGCTGTGGGCTGAGCTGGGCTGGGCTGTGGGGTGAGCTGGGTTGTGGGCTGGGTTCTGGGCTGGGCTGGGCTGGGCTGGGCTGGACTGGGCTGTGGACTGGACTGTCCTGGGTTGTGGGCTGGGCTGGACTGGGTTGTGGGCTGAGCTGGGCTGGGCTGTGGGGTGAGCTGGGTTGTGGGCTGAGCTTGGCTGTGGGCTGAGCCTGGGCTGGGCTGGAGACTGGGTTGTGGGCTAGACTGAGCTGGGCTGAGCTGGGCTGGGCTGTGGGTGAAGGCTGACCTTGACTATATTACGCTGCGCTGACTCGAGTTGGTTTGTTTTGCGCTCCGACACTCCGAGTGTCAATTTATGAACACAGTTGATGTTTTGGACGTTCTGCACCAAGGGCTCGGTATGGGGAAAAGTAATCACATCCAACCAGGAAGCTGTCAACGATATGCACATGGTCCATGAAACCCTGTGTCAGTATAATGCCTCACCCCCGGGCATGATTTCTTTGAAAGCATCATTGATGCGAATCGCCCCAATAGGCCCCCAGCTCTGTCTTCTCTCTGGCACGTTGTGTAGCTGACTGTACTGTATATATATGCAGTTTCATCGTCTGGACTGTTTGTTGGAGCTGCTGCGTGAGGACGTGCGGTGACGGCCGGTCGAACAGAGAGGAGGAGGAGGGCGCCCCCTGCTGGGTCGGAGCCACATCGACGTTGGGGCGACTGTCACCGCCGCTCTCCTACGCAGAGCGTTCGACGGCGTTCCGCTGTCAAACATATCTGCCCAAAGAGGAAGTAAACTAACCGCTCTACCTATACTCATATTATTTTCCCTTAAAGGAAAACTCCAACATTTTTGGGAAATTAGCTTATTTGCCATCTACCCTGGAGTTAGACAAGAAGATACATACCTTTTTTCTACTCTGTGCATGCAGTAGGAGTAGAAAGACGCGCACCGTTAGCCTAGCTTAGCGTCAGTCACTGGAAGCAGGTTCCTCCATTAGCCAACGTCTTCCTACTCCTACTGCATGCACAGAGAAGAAAAAGGGTATGCATCTTCTTGTCTAACTCCAGGGTAGATGGCAAATAAGCTAATTTCCCAAAATGTTGGAGTTTTCCTTTAACATATTGAATAAATAATAGTATATTTTAGTTTTTTAGTCTCTTTCATAAATAAGCGACTATGAGGTTAAAAAACAAAAAGAGCCATGATAAAGGTATGATTACCTTACGCAGAAAATATGACTGTCCTGATACAAGTACATCACTCTGCATAACAAAGTTACAGCATTACAAGTTCAAACAAATTTGGTCGCGGATGTGAGGATTTGCTACAAAACGAGTCTCTTGGGCAGAGGAGAGGCGTTCAGCAGGCTGAGACGTTTGCTGCAGACAGCTCTTTGTAGGAGTGCGTGTCGTTGTGGGTTAGAGCACATCGATGTGCCGTCTTCCTCCTGTACTCAGAGAGAGGCAGAGCTTTGATACCCCCCCCCTCCCCTCACCCGTCAACCAGCAACGCCCCCACCCCTCATCTCTCTCCCCACACGCACCTCACCCCTGCAACCAGATACCTCCCTGCACTCTACCATGAGTACGTACTGGTGCATCTCGGTAAGGGTGGTGGTGTATGGTGGTGGTGGTGGATGGGGGGTAGAAAGAGAGAGACAAGAAAAGAGGGAGAAAATGGGCGGATCAAAGAGATGGAGAGAAGACAAGAGAGTGATGAGTCATGTGTCTTTAAGAGTATGAAGTGGGAGACGCGCGCTGTGAATGAAGTGAGATGAAGATAAGACGGGATCAAGAAAGGGAAAGGCGGGATTCAGGAGTGATATATAGGGAGAGATACGGCGGCGGGAGGAGAACTTGCGTGCAGGAGGGGGGGGGAAAGGAAGCGAGGGAGAGAGATGGCTGGGTTCCCCGGAGAGGAGGAGAGCAGGAGAGGAGGAGAGAGGACGGGGCGTTCGAGTACAGTAAAGACTGGGATATAAAGCCCCCATTAACGGCCGCTTCCAGCTGCTTCCTCAGTCTCCGCCACCGCATGACTCCGCCCTTGATGTTTGTTTATCTTTCTTTTTATTTATTCCTCTAATTGCCGCATCTCTCCGCTGTCTAAAAACAGGCGTTCCTTCCTATAATTAACCACGCGGGCCAGACTCTGCCGCGCCGCGAGAGACAGACTGCGAGACTGTGAGGCGGACAGCGAGGGACACTCGGGCAGACAGTCGCACGGGGCTGCGGGGCAGAGATACAGATAGACAGGCAATTAGTGTTTGTGTTACCGTAGATAAACGGACAGATTGCCGGTCAGATACACGAGCGTAGCAAAGGCTATGTTCACGTTACAGCTCTTACCGCTCAACGCAGGTTTTCTTTTTTGCGATCGGATTACAATTCATGCCTCGACGTTTCACATTCATGTTTGTGTGTATTATTACGACCCGTATTTGACCTCAGTGTGAACAGAATTTGCCCCGAAAGGGGCCCACATGTGCACATTTACAACACATAACGTATAACGCTCATGACCCACATTTGCAACGAAGAAAGAAAAAAAGCGTAACACTTGAGAGGCGGTCCATCGTGGAAATAAGGTAGATAGCGGGACGGTACAAGCGTTCGTCCCTAGGATTATCTGCTGTGGAGGTCGGACGACAGTTTACTACATTTCCAATAGAGACTAATTGCGTGTCAGCAGCAGACAGAGACTTTGTTGGGCTATTATGCACCACGGCAGAATCTCCAGGTAATGCACGCGTGATGGTAATACACACACAGGCCCGGTAATGCTTCCTGTTATTATAATGCATGCATGATGGTACTTGCACACAGGCCCAGTAATGCTTCCTGTATAGATTAATGGCATGTGAGCGGCAGATAGACAGAGAAAACAGATGGACTGACTGACCCACAACGATCAGATCAGATCAGACGATCGATATACGCGCTGACCCACGTTGTGGACGAGCGATGCCGAGCGGCGCAGTGTCACGGCTGTGACGTCCCAGCAGCTCCTCCCTGTATCCCTCTCTCTCCCACGTGTCTCTCTCTCTCCTTGCGTTCTTCCCCTGCAGACGCAGCAGATGTCCTTGTGTGTCTCCTTCTACGTGCCGTCCAATCCCCCTGTGTGCCACAAGCTGCCTCCAGTCAGGCCTCAGTCCTCCTCACCCCTTTTAGTACTTATGTTGTCTTTCCCCCAGTTAGTCTTTTGCTGTAACAGTCACAAATATATATGTTTGTGTTATTATTTAGTTGTTGCGGTGCCATGTTTTGGTCACTAAGTGGTGCTCCTTGTTTGTACATGATGTATAAAGAAAGCAGGGAAGCCGGACCAGCACTCTCAGGTTCAAGTATTTAATGGCAGCCTGAAGTGGAAACAAACATGTTTCGGAACTAATTGTTCCGAAACATGTTTGTTTCCACTAGCCATAACACTGATGAAGGAAC
The DNA here is from genome assembly GCF_963971535.1 of Notolepis coatsorum. Lineage (NCBI taxonomy): Eukaryota > Metazoa > Chordata > Actinopteri > Aulopiformes > Paralepididae > Notolepis > Notolepis coatsorum. Next base: position 93,404 of record NW_028172468.1, read on the forward strand.
AATTAGTTCCGAAACATGTTTGTTTCCACTTCAGGCTGCCATTAAATACTTGAACCTGAGAGTGCTGGTCCGGCTTCCCTGCTTTCTTTATACTTCAACTTTACGGGATTTCAGCACCCAGTGTCGGACTTTGAGAGTGCGGTCTAACTTGACATTTTGTACTTGATGTAGCAACAGGTTTGATTTAACTTAACTTAACTTAAACGCTTCACTTCCTGTCTACCTGCCGTCCGGCACAACGTTCATTTGTCTAGTAACTATGTGGCTGTAAATCTATTTGTTGATCTACATGTGTATTGAGTGAATAATAGAGCCATAAGACCAGGCATCGTATGGTCATAGGCCTAACCGTATGGTTTGATAATAAATGGGTGTGTGCTAAATCCCAACAGCGGCAGCGTCTGATTAGCTCTTTGCTAAGCTATGCCATCCTGGTGCGGTTCTTTAACACTTTAATCGTGCGCCAGCAGGGGGCGCACGATTTAGCACTTGAGTGTCAGCGCTGTAGTCAATGGGAGGGCGAGCACATTTGCGAACGCATAAACTATATCTTAAATGATGGCTATGTGTCTAATATGCCCGTCGCTTATCAATGACTTGTTTGCAGTCAACATTGTCAAAACGGATTGTTTTTTAATTGGTACATTTCCGTTTTATACCATTTTGAAAAACTTTCGTTTTTGGAAACTTCCAGAAAAAAAGGTGATTCTGCAGGAATCGCGCTTTAGTGGAATACACAAAACACGTTGTAATTTTTCGGCCTATTTATGAATCGTTTTCAAATAAACGCTAGATTATCAATAGTATATGTGTAATTATGCACGCTAGAGAAGCGGGCTGAAAATTGATTATCTTATTTCCTGATCAGCACATACACACACACACACACACACACACACACACACACACACACACACACACACACGCACACACACACACATATGGGACACGCTGAGATATAGGTGAAAAAAACTCAGATTATCCCAAGACTGGTAAAATAGATTCCTTACCTCAGATCAGATGTTCTCCAAAAAGATTATTCCAATTCCTGATCGCCATTCCAAATATCGATCGTGTTTATTGATTCCACGCTGTTCTGCGGCTCGGCAATGAATGGGATCGTCTCCGGTTACATGCCTGACAAGTAAAATGTGGATTCCGGACTCTTTTTTCCCCATCCATTTCATTCAGTCCAATCCAATGGGTGCAATACCATCCGGAGAGACGATAGGGGGCGGTATTTTCCCTGTTCAAGCTCAGATAGATCCCCAAATGGTAACGTGAGGCTAGATTGATGAAAAATGTATGGAAATCGATAAATAAAAAAATATCGATTAAATAACAAGATTTCGCGTTTTTGGCACTCAACGCATGGCATGAACTAACAAGATTTCTCGTGGCTGGCACTCAAAGTGTTAATGCTGACAAGTTGACGTCACACAGCCAGACATGTTACATGGTTCGTCGGCCAGTCTTACCTAGTGTTTCCTTGTTATTACCAAGCCGCTGCTTGTTAGTAGTCTTTGCCTGTCTGCTGCCCCCCCCCCCCCTGTTACCTGTTCTCTGCCTGTCTGCCCCCCTCTGTTACCTGTACTCTGCCTGTCTGCTCCCCCCCACCCCCCCCTCTGTTACCTGTACTCTGCCTGTCTGCTCCCCCCCACCCCCCCCCTCTGTTACCTGTACTCTGCCTGTCTGCCCCCCCCCCCCCCCTCTGTTACCTGTACTCTGCCTGCTAGCCTTCAATTAAATCCCCAGCCTCTTGGTTTTCCCTGGTCATCTGCCTCCTGCCTGGTTGACTACTGCCTGCCTGCACCTGGGTCCACATTCCCGCCTGGTTCATTACTGTGAAGTGCATTTGCATCACTCATCCTCCACCCTCCTTGATTCTCTCTCTCTCTCTCTCTCTCTCTCTCTCTCTCTCTCTCTCTCTCTCTCTCTCTCTCTCTCTCTCTCTCTCTCCCTCTCTCTCTCTCTCTCTCTCTCTCTCTCTCTCTCTCTCTCTCTCTCTCTCTCTCTCTCTCTCTCTCTCTCTCTCTCTCTCTCTCTGAGTAAATAGACAGGGCCATGATGGATCCAGCTGTCCCATCTCAACTTCCCCTCTGCTAAGAGCTGCTACTCCCACTTTGATGACTTTGCAGCGAAGGCAGACATCTTGCACATTAACATATGATTGTGCCCATGTATTATTTGTGTGTTGACGGGCTCTACGAGAAAGAGAGAGGGGGAAAGAGAGAAGTCCTAGTGCAAGCTGTCATCTGAGAGAGAAAGAGAGAGAGAGAGAGACAGATAACAAGAGAGAGAGAGAGATAGCAAGAGAGATAGACAGATAGATAGCACAAGATGGAGAGATAGCAAGAGAGAGAGATAAAGAAAGAAAGAGAGACCGATAGATAGCAAAAGAGAGAGAAAGAGAGAGACACAGACAGATAGCAAGAGAGAGAGAGAGTTAAGAAAGAAAGAGAGACAGATAGCAAGAGAGAGAGACAGACAGACAGACAGATAGCAAGAGAAAGAGAGAGAAAGAGAAAGAGAGAGACAGACAGATAGCAAGAGAGAGAGAAAGAGAGATACAGACAGATAGCAAGAGAGAGACAGACAGACAGACAGATAGCAAGAGAGAAAGAGAGAGACAGATGGCAAGAGAGAGAGAGATAGGAAGAGAGCGAATGAGAGAAGAGAGAGAGAGAGAGAGAAAGAGAGAGAGAGAAAGAGAGAGAGAGGAAGAGCGCAAATGAGAGAAGAGAAAGCGAAAGAGAGAGAGAGAAAGGCCCAGCATTTGAAATTCTGTGTGTCACAATCAGTCATGTGTGAGTATAGAGCGGGGCTGGGTCTCTCTCTGCTGTACTGTGTGGCAGGGCTGGGCCCTCTCTCTGCTGTACTGTGTGGCAGGGCTGTGCCTCTCTCTCTGCTGTACTGTGTGGCAGGGCTGTGCCTCTCTCTCTGCTGTACTGTGTGGCAGGGCTGTGCCCTCTCTACTGTACTGTGTGGCAGGGCTGTGCCCTCTCTACTGTACTGTGTGGCAGGGCTGTGCCTCTCTCTCTGCTGTACTGTGTGGCAGGGCTGTGCCTCTCTCTCTGCTGTACTGTGTGGCAGGGCTGGGCCCCTCTCTGCTGTACTGTGTGGCAGGGCTGGGCCCTCTCTGCTGTACTGTGTGGCAGGGCTGTGCCCTCTCTACTGTACTGTGTGGCAGGGCTGTGCCCTCTCTACTGTACTGTGTGGCAGGGCTGTGCCCTCTCTGCTGTACTGTGTGGCAGGGCTGTGCCCCTCTCTCTGCTGTACTGTGTGGCAGGGCTGTGCCCCTCTCTCTGCTGTACTGTGTGGCAGGGCTGTGCCCTCTCTGCTGTACTGTGTGGCAGGGCTGTGCCCTCTCTGCTGTACTGTGTGGCAGGGCTGTGCCCTCTCTCTGATGTACTGTGTGGCAGGGCTGTGCCCCTCTCTCTGCTGTACTGTGTGGCAGGGCTGTGCCCCTCTCTCTGCTGTACTGTGTGGCAGGGCTGTGCCCTCTCTGCTGTACTGTGTGGCAGGGCTGTGCCCCTCTCTCTGCTGTACTGTGTGGCAGGGCTGTGCCCTCTCTCTCTGCTGTACTGTGTGGCAGGGCTGTGCCCTCTCTCTCTGCTGTACTGTGTGGCAGGGCTGTGCCCTCTCTGCTGTACTGTGTGGCAGGGCTGTGCCCTCTCTGTTGTACTGTGTGGCAGGGCTGTGCCCTCTCTCTCTGCTGTACTGTGTGGCAGGGCTGTGCCCTCTCTGCTGTACTGTGTGGCAGGACTGTGCCCTCTCTACTGTACTGTGTGGCAGAGCTGTGCCCTCTCTCTCTGCTGTACTGTGTGGCAGGGCTGTGCCCTCTCTACTGTACTGTGTGGCAGAGCTGTGCCCTCTCTCTCTGCTGTACTGTGTGGCAGGGCTGTGCCCTCTCTGCTGTACTGTGTGGCAGGGCTGTGCCCTCTCTGTTGTACTGTGTGGCAGGGCTGTGCCCTCTCTCTGTTGTACTGTGTGGCAGGGCTGTGCCCTCTCTCTCTGCTGTACTGTGTGGCAGGGCTGTGCCCCTCTCTACTGTACTGTGTGGCAGGGCTGTGCCCTCTCTGCTGTACTGTGTGGCAGGGCTGTACCCTCTCTGCTGTACTGTGTGGCAGGGCTGTGCCCTCTCTGCTGTACTGTGTGGCAGGGCTGTGCCCTCTCTCTGCTGTACTGTGTGGCAGGGCTGTGCCCTCTCTGCTGTACTGTGTGGCAGGGCTGTGCCCTCTCTCTGCTGTACTGTGTGGCAGGGCTGTGCCCCTCTCTCTGCTGTACTGTGTGGCAGGGCTGTGCCCCTCTCTCTGCTGTACTGTGTGGCAGGGCTGTGCCCTCTCTGCTGTACTGTGTGGCAGGGCTGTGCCCTCTCTGCTGTACTGTGTGGCAGGGCTGTGCCCTCTCTGCTGTACTGTGTGGCAGGGCTGTGCCCTCTCTGTTGTACTGTGTGGCAGGGCTGTGCCCTCTCTCTCTGCTGTACTGTGTGGCAGGGCTGTGCCCTCTCTGCTGTACTGTGTGGCAGGACTGTGCCCTCTCTACTGTACTGTGTGGCAGAGCTGTGCCCTCTCTCTCTGCTGTACTGTGTGGCAGGGCTGTGCCCTCTCTACTGTACTGTGTGGCAGAGCTGTGCCCTCTCTCTCTGCTGTACTGTGTGGCAGGGCTGTGCCCTCTCTGCTGTACTGTGTGGCAGGGCTGTGCCCTCTCTGTTGTACTGTGTGGCAGGGCTGTGCCCTCTCTCTGTTGTACTGTGTGGCAGGGCTGTGCCCTCTCTCTCTGCTGTACTGTGTGGCAGGGCTGTGCCCCTCTCTACTGTACTGTGTGGCAGGGCTGTGCCCTCTCTGCTGTACTGTGTGGCAGGGCTGTACCCTCTCTGCTGTACTGTGTGGCAGGGCTGTGCCCTCTCTGCTGTACTGTGTGGCAGGGCTGTACCCTCTCTGCTGTACTGTGTGGCAGGGCTGTGCCCTCTCTCTCTGCTGTACTGTGTGGCAGGGCTGGGCCCTCTCTCTGCTGTACTGTGTGGCAGGGCTGTGCCCTCTCTCTCTGCTGTACTGTGTGGCAGGGCTGGGCCCCTCTCTGCTGTACTGTGTGGCAGGGCTGTGCCCTCTCTGTTGTACTGTGTGGCAGAGCTGTGCCCTCTCTACTGTACTGTGTGGCAGGGCTGTGCCCTCTCTACTGTACTGTGTGGCAGGGCTGTGCCCTCTCTGTTGTACTGTGTGGCAGGACTGGGCCCTCTCTCTCTCTGCTGTACTGTGTGGCAGGGCTGTGCCCTCTCTGCTGTACTGTGTGGCAGGGCTGTGCCCTCTCTGCTGTACTGTGTGGCAGGGCTGTGCCCTCTCTGCTGTACTGTGTGGCAGGGCTGTGCCCTCTCTGCTGTACTGTGTGGCAGGGCTGTGCCCTCTCTCTGCTGTACTGTGTGGCAGGGCTGTGCCCTCTCTGCTGTACTGTGTGGCAGGGCTGGGCCCTCTCTCTCTGCTGTACTGTGTGGCAGGGCTGTGCCCTCTCTCTGCTGTACTGTGTGGCAGGGCTGTGCCCTCTCTCTGCTGTACTGTGTGGCAGGGCTGTGCCCTCTCTCTGCTGTACTGTGTGGCAGGGCTGTGCCCTCTCTGCTGTACTGTGTGGCAGGGCTGTGCCCTCTCTGCTGTACTGTGTGGCAGGGCTGTGCCCTCTCTGCTGTACTGTGTGGCAGGGCTGTGCCCTCTCTGCTGTACTCTGTGTGGCAGGGCTGTGCCCTCTCTGCTGTACTGTGTGGCAGGGCTGTGCCCTCTCTGCTGTACTGTGTGGCAGGGCTGTGCCCTCTCTCTCTGCTGTACTGTGTGGCAGGGCTGTGCCCTCTCTGCTGTACTGTGTGGCAGGGCTGTGCCCTCTCTGCTGTACTGTGTGGCAGGGCTGTGCCCTCTCTCTCTGCTGTACTGTGTGGCAGGGCTGTGCCCTCTCTCTCTGCTGTACTGTGTGGCAGGGCTGTGCCCTCTCTCTGTTGTACTGTGTGGCAGGGCTGTGCCCTCTCTGTTGTACTGTGTGGCAGGGCTGTGCCCTCTCTGTTGTACTGTGTGGCAGGGCTATGCCCTCTCTCTGCTGTACTGTGTGGCAGGGCTGTGCCCTCTCTGCTGTACTGTGTGGCAGGGCTGTGCCCTCTCTGTTGTACTGTGTGGCAGGGCTGTGCCCTCTCTGCTGTACTGTGTGGCAGGGCTGTGCCCTCTCTGCTGTACTGTGTGGCAGGGCTGTGCCCTCTCTGCTGTACTGTGTGGCAGGGCTGTGCCCTCTCTGCTGTACTGTGTGGCAGGGCTGTGCCCTCTCTCTGCTGTACTGTGTGGCAGGGCTGTGCCCTCTCTGCTGTACTGTGTGGCAGGGCTGGGCCCTCTCTCTGCTGTACTGTGTGGCAGGGCTGTGCCCTCTCTCTGCTGTACTGTGTGGCAGGGCTGGGCCCTCTCTCTGCTGTACTGTGTGGCAGGGCTGTGCCCTCTCTGCTGTACTGTGTGGCAGGGCTGTGCCCTCTCTGCTGTACTGTGTGGCAGGGCTGTGCCCTCTCTGCTGTACTGTGTGGCAGGGCTGTGCCCTCTCTGCTGTACTCTGTGTGGCAGGGCTGTGCCCTCTCTGCTGTACTGTGTGGCAGGGCTGTGCCCTCTCTGCTGTACTGTGTGGCAGGGCTGTGCCCTCTCTCTCTGCTGTACTGTGTGGCAGGGCTGTGCCCTCTCTGCTGTACTGTGTGGCAGGGCTGTGCCCTCTCTGCTGTACTGTGTGGCAGGGCTGTGCCCTCTCTCTCTGCTGTACTGTGTGGCAGGGCTGTGCCCTCTCTCTCTGCTGTACTGTGTGGCAGGGCTATGCCCTCTCTCTGCTGTACTGTGTGGCAGGGCTGTGCCCTCTCTGCTGTACTGTGTGGCAGGGCTGTGCCCTCTCTGTTGTACTGTGTGGCAGGGCTGTGCCCTCTCTCTGCTGTACTGTGTGGCAGGGCTGTGCCCTCTCTGCTGTACTGTGTGGCAGGGCTGTGCCCTCTCTGCTGTACTGTGTGGCAGGGCTGTGCCCTCTCTGTTGTACTGTGTGGCAGGGCTGTGCCCTCTCTCTGCTGTACTGTGTGGCAGGGCTGTGCCCTCTCTGCTGTACTGTGTGGCAGGGCTGTGCCCTCTCTGCTGTACTGTGTGGCAGGGCTGTGCCCTCTCTGTTGTACTGTGTGGCAGGGCTGTGCCCTCTCTCTGCTGTACTGTGTTGCCGTGTGGCACGGCTCAGAAAAGCAGGTCAAGGAGAACGGAGTGACCGCAAAGTGTTTTTTGACCTGTAAACGTGGCGGAAAAAATAAATAAATATGATCTAATCCTGCTGATTTATAGGAGTGACTCTTTTTTTTTGATCCACTTTTTCTCCCATTTTCTATATTTTCTCCCATCCCAATTTCGTATCATCCAATTCAACCCTCCCCTGTCACGAACGCTGTTTCTTGCCTCCCACAAGCCGGCTGCAATGTGGACTAAGTCATACATAGCACAAGTCCCCTCCGGTACTTGAGGTAACAGCAGTCGCATCTTTTCACCTGCGCAGCTCGATCTCTCAGTGGCGAGGAGTAACGCGTGGGAGGCTCACGCTGCCCCCGACACTTCCTGATTCTACTGCGCAGGCGCACCAACCGACCTGTAGGAGTCGCTGTCCACAACGCCCGATCCCCACCCATCAGTTTCCCACCCCCTAATACGGCCAATGTGTATTAGTACGGACGACCAGCTAAACTGAAAGCAATGTGGAGCGCTGGGATCGAACAGGCGAGCCCAGCGTCTCCGCATTCGTGGCGAGCGCCTTGCCCACTACGCCACGTAGCCGCCCTATAGGAGTGACTTTTATAGCTAGAGTCTGTAATGTCGTCGAACAATGACCTCAAGGCAAAACATGACAACAATAACACGCTACTACTGCGCTTTGTTTACGCTTTTTGTGTTTGTCTGATGATGTGTGGAGTGGATTTCAGCGGCGACAGGGGAGGGGTTGCTACTAACTGCGGGCCGTGCCTCAGGCTCTGCCAAGAGAGGTCTGGGGAGATTCACGGCGTAATGAGTGTAATACATTCACAGCGTAACACTAAACTCCGACCCACACGTCAGACCAAAACAAGAAAGTAAACAAAGGGTAATATACCAAGCGGGGCTCTTTTGCCTAGAGGTCGCCGACGGCATTACAGATGCTACAGTACCTTCAAGGAACTTCAGTCCCAGAGGTGAACGGGGAACATAATATAGAGTTACAGGAGTGTCCTGCAGGGGGCGAGCTGAGGGGCACAGGGTACCGTGACACTGCAACGTCGTAGGTTTGAATCCAGAGACCTTTGTTGCATGTCATGCCCTGAACATTCGTTTTAATAAAAAAAAAAATATAGTAATATATATTATTATCGATCAAGAACAAAAATGTCATATATATATATATATTGTATGTTTTTGTGTGCACAGTGCACACCTACACTATGTATCTGTGTCTGTGTGCATGCATGTATGCGTGTGTGTGTGTGTGTGTGTGTGTGTGTGTGTGTGTGTGTGTGTGTGTGTGTGTGTGTGTGTGTGTGTGTGTGTGTGCGCGTGTGTGTGCGGGCTTGTGCGTGCATCTATGTGTGTGTGAAGAAATACGAATACGGTGTGTGTCAGTGTCATCCATCCCCATGTTAAACGTATGCACCTACATGGGCCTCCTTGTGCACATCCCATAATATCAAGAGTATAAGCGTGGTAGCATGTTGACATACCTCTAGCCCCACCAGAGAGCCGACGCCGGCAAGATCGCTCCGCTGTTCAGTATTGATTACCATGAAGTTCTAGTTCTGCGGTCCGTACCCCGCGTTCCTCCTTATAGACTGTGTTGTGCTGAGGAAGATGAAGGAGGAGGAAGGAGCCATGCAGTCACTCAGCCTAATGCATCACAATCCCCCATAGCCCAAACACACACACACACACACACACACACACACACACACACACACACACACACACACACACACACACACACACACACAGACACCTGCTTCTGTGTTGCGTATACACATTTGTTTCACTGCAGCATGCGTGCGTGTGCAGTGCACACACAAACACATGCACAAATACACACACACACACACACACACACACACACACACACACACACACACACACACACACACACACGCACTAAAAAGAGATGTTCAATTTCCCTCTCTACTAAGTGGACAGCTCGTGTCCTTCAGAAAGCGTCCGGGGAAACAGGGCCTTGTTCCTCCTTGTTGCTGGATGGATTCTCTCTGGCACCTCCTGTCAGCTGGTCCAGGTGATCACAGACACCAGCAGGTAATTTATGGGCCTGTGAGCGACAGGGAGACAGGCGCTCGTGATGAATGTGTTATTATGGGATCATTACCACACGCACCGTATGCTGCTGTGTGATTGTGGGGGATACACATGCAAAGTACTGTGTGATTGTGGTGGCTACATGTACAGTACTGTGTGACTGTGTTGGCTACTGTAAATGTACAGTACTGTATGTTGCTGTATGACTGTGGTAGCTACATGTACAGTACTGTGTGACTGTGGTAGCTACATGTACAGTACTGTGTGATTGTGGTAGCTACATCATGTACAGTACTGTGTGACTGTGGTAGCTACATGTACAGTACTGTGTGATTGTGGTAGCTACATCATGTACAGTACTGTGTGATTGTGGTAGCTACATGTACTACTACAGTACTGTATGTTGCTGTATGACTGTGGTAGCTATGTACAGTACTGCGTGATTGTGGTAGCTACATGTAAAGTACTGTGTGACTGTAATGTTGTGAAACGAAGTGGTGAGGTTGATGAGCCAATGACCAAAACACCACAAACTAGCGACAAGAGTGAAAGATGGTGAGAGAGAGAGAGAGGGGGGGGGGGGAGAGAGAGATAGGAAGAGAGAGGGAGAGAGAGAGAGAGCGAGAGAGAGGAAGGGAGAGAGGGAGGGAGATGGTGAGAGAGAGAGAGGGGGGGGAGAGAGAGAGAGAGGGAGAGAGAGGGAGGGAGATGGAAGAGGGAGAGAGAGAGGGAGGGAGAGAGAGAGAAAGAGAGAGAGGGAGAGGGGGAGAGAGAGATAGGGAGAGAGAGGGAGAGAGAGAGAGCAAGAGAGAGGAAGGGAGAGAGGGAGGGAGATGGAAGATAGAGAGAGAGAGAGAGAGAGAGAGAGAGAGGGAGAGGGGGGAAGAGAGATAGAGAGATAGGGAGAGAGAGGGAGGGAGAGAGAGAGAGAGAGGAAGGGAGAGAGGGAGGGAGATGGAAGAGAGAGAGAGCGAGAGAGAGAGAGAGAGAGAGAGAGAGAGAGAGAGAGAGAGAGAGAGAGAGAGAGAGAGAGAGAGAGAGAGAGAGAGAGAGAGAGGGAGGGAGGGAGGGAGGGATGGAGAGAGAGAGGGAGGGAGGGAGATGGAACAGGGAGAGAGAGGGAGAGAGAGGGAAGGAGGGAGGGAGGGATAGAGAGAGAGAGAGGGAGGGAGATGGAAGAGAGGGAGGGAGGGAGAGGGTGAGTCGTGAGTGTAAGCGAGGCAGATTGAGGTAGTCATTTCGTCGACGTACAGGACCATGCTTTGAATATTTGATGCAGACGGATGGCTGTTCACTCCAGTGGAACAAACTGGATTGGAGTTCCAGCCGCTCATCTGGAAAAGGCTATAATTTAAAGTTCTAGACGCTGAGGGTCCCCGAGATCCTCATTTCATTCTCACAGCTCCCACTTCTGGATGGGACCACCTGGGCCCTGCACCCCCCCTCCCCCCACCCCCACCCCCACCGCCGCCAATCACACACACACACACACACACACACACACACACACACACACACACACACACACACACACACACACACACACACACATTCAGACAAACACACCCACACATATATTATTTGCAACCCTTCTTCTTTCCGCATTTATACACACTCGCACGCGCACACACACACACACACACACACACACACACACACACACACACACACACACACACACACACACACACACACACACACGCACACATCGTCATTATCATATTCACACTCTTTCCTCAGTAATTAACCTACCGCAGTGCATTTTATCGTAGTTATTCCTTTTCATTGTGTTTGCATTCATTACGTAAATTTACACGCCGCTGTACGTGTCTGTGCTGCCGCCACCTCGATTACTGCTCCGTCACACAGACTGCACGGCAACACAGAGGTAATATACTCTGTCCTCAAAGAAACTTTTAGTCAATTGTAGTTGTAGAAAATCATACTGTAGTTTATACTACTATAGAAAAGGCATCCAATGTAAAAATATATATAAATATTATTATTATTATTATTATTATTATTATTATTATTATTATTATTATTATTATTATTATTATACCTACTCACAGAAGAATGGTTGGTGTGATAGTAAACCTCAGTATAAGTTATCATCTGTATATATTTTTTAATACAGAGCGCTGAATATAATAAGAGATGTGATCATTAATAATAATTGGATTGAAACCTTTCTATTAACGCGCCTCCTGAAGTCGCTTTTTGAAGCTCCTGACTTTACTGTTTGGATATAATAATGTGGAATTTGACAATGTTATACCAGACACCCGTCTAGATCTGAAGGGACCCGAATCAGGGCTTTCCCTATAAACAGCAGTATCGGGGCGCCGCGCCGCTATGACAACACACCAGCGCCACCATGTGTTGACTTTTTAAATGTTTTTATTTGATTATATTTTTTGACCCGTTTCAACAAACCCGGGCCTAGATGGGCTAAGTCCTTTGAGATGCTCTGCTCAGCCATTACTGTAGTTGTTACGTTTCACTGCATCTCTGACTCAGGTGTAGTGCGGAGGACATGGTTGACTAATGGAAGGCATACAACGCTCATTCCAAGAGAGTAAATGACCCAAAAACCACAGCAGCACTCTGCTAGCACTGCAGGCACCTGTCCTCCGACCTCGAACCAGCACCATGTGACTACCACGTATGTTCAAAACCACGGTCTTATGCATACTGGGGGGCGACAGTGGCTCAGGAGGTAGAGTGGTCGTCTGGTAATCAGAAGGTTCCTGGTTCGATTCCGGCTCCTCCGGGCAGCATGTCGAAGTGTCCTTGAGCAACCCCTATAATGCTCCCGATGAGCAGGTCGGCACCTGGCACGGTGCCTCCACCGTCTTCGGTGTGTGAACGTGTGTGTGAGTGAATGGGCATAAGTTGTAAAGCGCTTTGGATAAAAGCACACACTATATAAACAAACACAAACCACCTGTCAATCAGAGGCAGGGAAATATGTGTTATTATTTATTTTGCGAAGATTCCTCTTAGAGCTGCTGGTGCCTCTGGGAGTCTGTGGAAAACGTGCACGTACGTGCGCAGGCTTGAAAAGTGATGCAGAGCGTGCTCTAGTTCTGTTGGGCATGTAAACTCATTACTCAGAAGTTGCCTACTGCAGCTTTCAATGCAATTTATAAATGTTTCCAGCCGTTCATCTAGTTAAAAAATGCATAGAAATGGCTAAATTGTTGGATTTAATTAGATTAAAGGGGAACTATTTTACTATTTCTTTCACTATTTGGGCACTTTTACACAATTCCTGTGAGTTTATGGAACACCTCTGACATTTTTTTTTATTCATTGTTTTGTATTTCTAATGAAGTCCTCAAAAACAGCATTTTTCTACCTCAAGATCTTAAGCCGTTTTGAGCCTGGGCACCTAAACCACTGCGCCGCCTGAACATTAACATGCAGTGGTGTCTCTCTGACATCACAAATCAGCACATTTTCAGATGACTCAGTTCAGTGAGGGTGAATATTGTGAGAGGAGAATTGGAAGAATGCGCCAATATGAGAATTAGAGACATAGATCATATTAATATAAGTCCACATAGCTAGGAAACAATGCTAAACACTGAAAAAGGCCATTTATAAGATAGTTCCCCTTTAAATCCTGAATCCTAATCCTAAAAGCGACGTCATTGTAAATGAGAGCCTGCTCTCAATGATCTTTCAAGATGAAATAAAGATTGAATGAATTATTTTCTACAGTCTATGGTGTTGGTGTGTGATAAAACATTTGTGAGTGACACTACCTGGTTTGGGCCTAATGCCGCATGTGACGTAGATTAGCATAGATTAGCTTGGTTGTTAACCCTTTCACTCCCACACTACCAAAGGGTTAACCCTTTCACTGTGACAATACAGAAGGTTAACCATTTCACTGCCACACGACAAAGGGTTAACCCCTTTCACAACCACACTACAGAAGGTTAACCCTTAGGGCGGCTGGGTATAGGGACTAAGCGTCTGCCTACCACCGCAGAGACACTGGTATCGAATCCAGCTGTCAGCGGTGCCTCCGGCTTGGTCGGTCGTCCATACTAACCAATTGCCGGTTGTTAGCGGGTGGGAAGCTGGCAGGGTGTGTATCCTGGTCGTTGTAAACAGCGACTCCTACAGGTCGGTCGGGGCGCCTGCTCAGCGAGGGAGGGAACTGGGGGAAGTAGTGTGATCCTCCCACGCGTTACGCTCCCCCAGTGAGAGTCCTCGCTGTCAGGTGAAAAGAAGCGGCTGGCTGACTCCACAT
>NW_028172468.1:111966-113817 GCF_963971535.1 Notolepis coatsorum
AGAGAGCGGCCGAGAGACATAGAGTGATGAAAGAGAGCGGACGAGAGACATAGAGGATGAGGAAAGAGGGGCGAGACAGAGGATGAGAAAGAGAGTGGATGAGAAACAGAATGAGAGAGAGATGGATGAGAGAGAGAGAGAGAGAGGAAGATGAGAGAGAGTGGACATAGAGAATGAGAAAGAGAGTGGACGAGACATAGAGGATGAGAAAGAGCGGACGAGAGACATAGAGGATGAGAGGGAGACAAGAGAGGAGAGAAGACATAGAGGAGGAGAAAGAGAGCGGACGAGAGACATAGAGATTGAGAAAGAGAGTGGATGAGAAACAGAATGAGAGAGAGAGAGAGATGAAACAGAATGAGAGAAGAGTGGAGAGAGAGAGTGGATGAGAGAGAGTGGACATAGAGAATGAGAAAGAGAAGCAGAGACGTGGAGGAGAGAAAGAGAGAGCGGACGAGAGCGTGGAGGAAAGGCTGAGTCCCCCCACAGTTGTCTTCACCTTGGTGCAGAAGGGTGCGTGGGGGGGGATCCACTCAGAGAATGTAGCCAGCTAGCTAGCTATGATAAAATAATAATCTAGGGCAGCCTCTCCCTACATCTCTCCTAGAACATACACGCACACACACACACGTGTGTATATACGCACACACACACACACACACACTGCAGAGCACAATGTATCTTAGCCCAGGCCACGGCAGCTCTTCTTCTCCTTGCTCCTCTGTCGTCTCATCCTTATAGCTAACCTAGTTCCTGGGGTTTTTGGCCCATTATCATAGCACCCTTTGTACACTCACACTGTAAACGCTTGTAAACATGCATTTTCTTTTTAAACGCTATAGATGTCTAGCTCAAATGAAAGCTTGAATGAAACCCGAGGGGTGAATTCATAGCATTTGATCACGGACCAGTGTGTGGTCACAAACAACAGGCGATTGTAATCAAATTAGCAGATGATTATCGTTAAATGATCTGTCGTGGTTGTACCGGCATAAAAAACGCTGCGACAACACCGTGACTAGAAGTGAGAACACGCAGGTACGGTAATCTTAGGTGGGAAGAAAGAAAAAAAATTAATAAAAAAACAGGTTGCTATGGTAACTAAATAACGTCTCTGTCTACGCGTGTGACACATGCGATGATACTCGGGCCCGCCTGATCTTCAAATCTACGAAAGTCCAGCCCACCTTACTACGCCACTTCTCAGAGAGCTGCACTGGCTTCCATTGCCGCACAAATCTGCTTCGAGGTCCTTGACCTGCGTACAGTACAGCGAGGGGAACGCTGTACGCCTTCTAACCTCCAGGTCAACTACACACCCTCAAGACCCCCTACGCTCAGACACACTCAGACACACTCCTATCTGAGCACCTGGGGGAGGGGGGAGGGGGGTCATCAAATCTATTCTCTGTCCTCGCTCCACATGAATGAACTCTCCACCACAATCAGGACAGCTGCCAAACCTGGCCATCGGCTAAAACACACCTCTTCAAACTATATCTTATTATCAAACATATAATAATAATAATAATTAACCCTTACATACTGTCTTTTTACTATTATGTACCATAATACGATGCTACTATTCTTATACTACTACCTATCAAGCTAAATTATGTCCATATCTATACTATATGCACTCAGAGTGTAACACTCAAGTTCAACACTATTTGATGAACAATGCCAGTTACCCTGAGCTGCCAGAGATGTTCCCCTCCTGGTGAGTAAGTTCAATCTGTAAGTTGCTTTGGATTAAAGCATCAGCTAAATGACTAAATTGTACTTGTAGGATGGGCTACAGAGTAAAGAGGGTAACTGGACAGAGCAGTGGAGGACAGAGCGGCGCAGGGC
>NW_028172467.1:0-17500 GCF_963971535.1 Notolepis coatsorum
ACCTGTCACAGTGGTGTCAGGAGAACTGCCTCTCCCTGAACGTCAGCAAAACAAAAGAGATGATTGTGGACTTCAGGAGGTCGGGGGTCAAGGACTACAGCCCCCTCAGCATCGACGGGGCACCAGTTGAGAGAGTGAACAGTTTCAAGTACCTCGGAGCCCACATATCCGAGGACTTGACATGGACCACACACATTGACAGTGTTGTGAAGAAGGCACGACAACGCCTCTACTTCCTCAGGCGCCTAAGGAAGTTCCAAGTCAGTCAGAAGATCCTTAGGAACTTCTACTCATGTACAATAGAGAGCATCCTGACCGGCAACATCACCTCCTGGTTTGGGAATAGCACTGCACAAGACCGTAGCAGACTACAAAGAGTGACACGTTCAGCCGAACGCACAATTAGAGGGGGGCTTCCCACCCTCCAGAACATTTACAACAAGCGGTGCAAGGGGAAGGCTAAGAGAATTATTAAGGACTCGAGCCACCCGAACAACTGCCTCTTTGAACTGCTGCCGTCAGGCAAGCGATACCGGAGTCTTAAGGCGAGCACATAAAGACTCAGAAGGAGCTTCTATCCCCAGGCCATCAGGCTGCTA
Source organism: Notolepis coatsorum (assembly GCF_963971535.1). Classification (NCBI taxonomy): domain Eukaryota; kingdom Metazoa; phylum Chordata; class Actinopteri; order Aulopiformes; family Paralepididae; genus Notolepis; species Notolepis coatsorum. The sequence goes on from NW_028172467.1 coordinate 600, forward strand.
AACGAACAATAATCGCTAAACGAACAATAATCACTATGCAACAACCATCAAATGCACACAGCACACACACCCACACGCACACACTCACTCAAACAAACAACACACTGCAGCACCCACTCTCCACACTTTAGATCACACAAACACACTTACACTTTATATTTATTGATAAAGGATTTGCACTACAACTCGTACACCTACTGTGAATTGTACCTAAACTGCACCTCGTCCATTTATGCCTTGCACTATATAGTATTGTATATTAGTACACTGCACAGTATTGTATATTGTATGGTAACTACGTCTACGAACATTGTACATATGTCTAAACTGAACACTGTGACCTCTTTTTTTACTTCTAATTTTTACTATGTTTTTATTTCATACTTATCTTGTCATGCACAGTCTCTGGAGCGCAACAGTAAGAAGCATTTTGTACAAAAGTATTCTGTACTTCTGTATGACAACTATTAAAGAAACTTGAAACTTGAAACTTGAACATCCCAACAGAACACCTTGTTTATGGTTTGATTCAGTTTTAAACAATAATAAAAAGAGTATGTTTTTTTTTTAAAGTTTTTAAGTAAGTAAATTAGTGCAATAAGTAGTAGAATAGAATAGACATGAAATTAGCACATATATAAAGTGCAGACATATAAAATCACAGTTTTTTACGGTGCAATAAAATTGTTCTGGATTACTGTTTAACAGTTTAAAGTTGTCTTTACTTTCTCTGTTTGGTCTCCACAGTTGAAACCTGGCAGTCTTCCCTCCTGTATGATATTGATGCCCACTTTGACCCTTTGAACCTCCCTCTCAGGCCTGGGCCTGGGTCCTACACATTTTAATTAAAAAAAATTTACATAAGTAAATAAACATAGCTGCATGCGACAAAGGGTTAACCCTTTCACTACCACACTACAGAAGGTTAACCCTTTCACTACCACACACTACAGACCGTCTAGTGTGGTAGTGAAAGGGTTAACCTTATGTAGTGTGGTAGGGAAAGGGTTAAACTTCTGTAGTGTGGTAGTGAAAGGGTTCAGAACAGCCAACTGATTTGCAACCAGCTAGTCTTCCTGGGGTACACTAAAAAGAACAAAAACAATTATTATTTCAAAACAAAATGATTAAAAGTAAGTACTCAACACACAATGCATAATGAAACTAACAATTAAGATGGCTAAAATTACATGCAAGCACAGAAACAGAAAACAAAAAAAACAAAACAAAATACTTTACAGTGTTAAAATGTAAGATAATTTTTTAAAGTGAATCTACTGTAAATACAGCAGAGGTTTTGAGGCAGGTTATTCCAAAGAGTTAATGCGCAAAAAATAAAAGATCTGCTTAAAGCTGGACCATTCAAGACTGATGAATAAGAACGGCCTAATTTATGCAAATTACATGTCGTCAGCTTGTGACTGCAACTTGTTCCTGTTTGCGGACGACTCAGCCCTGCTGGTCTCTGACAAGAACAAGTTACAGGTTGAAAAAGCCCTCAGCTCGGAACTAGGCAAAATCTGCATATGGCTCGCCGACAACAAACTATCATTACACATGGGCAAAACAGAGTCCATTCTCTTCGGTTCAAATAACAAACTCAGCAAGACCGACGGCTTCTCAGTTACAGTGGGTGACAATATTGTCACAAGGAAAGATGAAATTACCTACCTGGGTTCCATCCTAGAGGCTAATCTTTCCTGTGACAAAATGGCATCCAATGTAATAAAAAAAGTCAATCAACGAACTCGATTCTTGTACCGGATCTCCTCCCTGGTAAACAAGAATACCCTGAAGACTCTGGCAGGAGCACTCATTCAAGGGTACTACGACTATGCTTGCACCTCATGGTACCAAAGCACCTCAAAGGCACTAAAAAACAAATTACAAACATCTCAAAACAAGCTAGTCAGACTACTGCTTGACCTGACTCCTAGAACCCACCTCACCCCTGCCCACTTTGACAACCTAGGATGGCTTAGAGTAGACGACAGAGTACAGCAACTTGCAATGGGCTTGGTCTACAAGATACACTACGCGACCAAGGTACCCATGTACATGTCAAAATACTTCCCAAAGGTCAGTGAATACCACGATCACAACACCAGAGGGAGCTCCACAAATCATGTTAAACCCAGATTCGGCTCAAACAAGGGACTAAACACGTTTCGCAATTATGCCACATCAATGTGGAACGCCCTACCCAAAGCTGTAAAGGAATGTGAATCACTACCCACTTTCAAAAACACTCTGAAAGAACACCTACGGGAGACTGCAATTAGAAACTGGCCCCTGCAAATGTCCTAACCCAGTTGTACAGTAAATGACCAAGTATGGCTTTGTCAGTATTCCAATGTACAGTGTACCCTGATGTAAACAAGACGAAAGTCTTTCTCTGGTCTGCATCCCCTTAACAATTGTGTGTATTGAGCCGTACTGTACTGTACCCATTCTGCAATCTGTTAATAAACTTTTCAATCAATCAATCAATCAATCAATCCCATTCTATTGATACAAATCCTATGGATAATTTTTTTGCATGCAGGGCACAAGAGTCGCCACTAGGTGGGGACAATGTTTCACAGGAGTCGGGATGTGCCGAGTCTCACAGAATCTCCCCTCTCTCAACCCACAGCCTGTCCCTGACGCCAGCCCCATGAAGCGCTCGGCCTCCACCGTGGCCCCCCAGCGCCCCCAGGAGGTGGACCTGAGGGACTACACCCTGGAGAAGCCCAGCCAGGACAGGCTGCCCCACCACCATCACCACCACCACCGCTGCCACCACCGCCGGGACCGGGACCGGGACCGAGACAAAGACAGGGACAGGGACAGGGAGAAGAAGCAGAGGTCCTTAGATAGGTCCCTGGGTGGACAGCCTCCGAGTACCGCTGGTTAGTCTGCTCACACACACAGACCCCAGACCAGCTCATACAAGCACCGCTGGTTAGTCTGCTCACACACACAGACCCCAGACCAGCTCATACAAGCACTGCTGGTTAGTCTGCTCACACACACAGACCCCAGACCAGCTCATACAAGCGCACGTGACAGAAATGTCACATTTCTTTGATGTTTGGAATTAACTAGACTAGAGGCTCTTTCATGTGTCTCTAATGGGTATCCTTTAATAAACATAAACATAAACATACGCTTTTTCAGGATTACAGTTCCTGGATCACCTCATAGACACGGCAATGTCACTAATGTTCACGTCTTACGGCTTACAGTATGTCGAAATGACCGTAATTACCTAACCCGACCAGTATTATACTGCTGCTCATATCGACCTCCAACTGGTCATTACAACTGAGACTTTAGTCACCACGTTGAGTTGTCCAATGACTGACATCAATGTCTGTAAGTAATTCCATCCCACAAGACGTGAACACTCACTCACTCACTCACTCACATCTATGGATCTCAGGGAATGTATTCCCAGTGTAAGATATATTGTGTCTGTTACTAGGCTTGAGTAAATTGTGATGAACCAAAGGAGAACATACATTTTTTCATCTTTGACAGTGAATAACACCATGCAAAAAATGTCCAGACATGAAAAATTGCCATATTCAGCACCTCCTTGAGATCACGTGTGCAAATTTAATAAAGGGAAGATGATTAAAAAGGCATTCCAAATCAAATCAAAGCTAATCAATATTCACACATGTATCTCATAACACATGCTGCCACACACAGCCACTTAACTATACTTTACCTTATACATATATATTTTTGTATACCCTTTTATTTTTTTATATAGCAGTAATTCAGACTCGGATCTGAATTGACAGAACCAACACGGGTCCATGTAGGAGCTAAAACCACTCAGATAGGATCTAAAACCCTCCCCACCTCCCTCACACCCTCCCCACCTCCCTCACACCCTCCCCACCTCCCTCCCCACCTCGCTCACACCCTCCCCACCTCGCTCACACCCTCCCCACCACCCTCACACCCTCCCCACCTCCCTCACACCCTCCCCACCTCGCTCACACCCTCCCCACCTCCCTCACACCCTCCCCACCTCCCTCACACCCTCCCCACCATCCCTCACACCCTCCCCACCTCCCTCACACCCTCCCCACCTCGCTCACACCCTCCCCACCTCGCTCACACCCTCCCCACCTCCCTCACACCCTCCCCACCTCCCTCACACCCTCCCCACCATCCCTCACACCCTCCCCACCTCGCTCACACCCTCCCCACCTCGCTCACACCCTCCCCACCTCGCTCACACCCTCCCCACCTCGCTCACACCCTCCCCGCCTCGCTCACACCCTCCCCACCTCGCTCACACCCTCCCCACCTCGCTCACACCCTCCCCACCTCGCTCACACCCTCCCCACCTCGCTCACACCCTCCCCACCTCGCTCACACCCTCCCCGCCTCGCTCACACCCTCCCCACCTCCCTCACACCCTCCCACCTCGCTCACACCCTCCCCGCCTCGCTCACACCCTCCCCACCTCGCTCACACCCTCCCCACCTCCCTCACACCCTCCCCGCCTCGCTCACACCCTCCCCACCTCCCTCACACCCTCCCACCTCGCTCACACCCTCCCCGCCTCGCTCACACCCTCCCCGCCACCTCCCCACCACCCTCACACCCTCCACCGCCCCATGTGGGAGACGGATGTGTGGGCTCACTGGGCCCCCGCCCGTTACGTCACAGACTTCAGCCTGAGCTGCACTGCGAGCCTCAGCTGGCCGTCCCTGTCAGCTCATGGTCTGCAATAGAGATCAGCGGGGTGCTTCCAGCAGAGGCAGAGCACAGAGCAGGAAGCAGCCGACAGCCCGGGTGTTGAGACGGCAGCCAGCACAGACAGCTGTTCTTTATTACTTAGATAAAAGGGACTGACAGACATACTCACCCAATGACCTGCTAATTTATGGGCACTCTCTCGGCAGGGCAAGGCTAGGGAGAGAGAGAAATGTTAACGGGCCGGGGGTGGGTAGGGGAGCGGGGGTGGGGCTGGATGGGGGGGCGGCCTTTGGTGTGTAAAGTCTGTCTGTCATTCTCTGTATGCCGTGGGGAGTGTGGTGAGAGGGCCCTCACCGTATACTGGTGTTCTGTCACTGCGTCATAGGAACTGTCCCCTTGATGGTGAATTTGTTTACACAGTCAGTGTTTTTCATTTACGTTTTTAAATTAAAAATGTAATTACATTTTAACGACGCCATGCTGTGGCAATTTTTTTTTTATAAATGTGTTCAAGTTTCAAGTTTCTTTAATAGTTGTCATACAGAAGTACAGAATACTTTTATACAAAATGCTTCTTACTGTTGCGCTCCAGAGACTGTGCAAGACAAGATAAGTATGAAATAAAATAACATAGTAAAATTAGAAAAAAAATGTTATGTTCATGTTTATTTAGGATCCCTGTTTGTTTCTGCCTTATAGAAGCAACTATTCTTCCTGGGGTCCGGTCCACACAAAAGACCAAATAAAATAGAAGCATCACATGATGTACACATTACACATTACACATTACACAATTATCAATAATAAAAATTAAAAAAAATGTATATAATATTTATATAAGTTCTCTCACCAGAATAATTAAGTATTAACCATCACCTCAGAGAAAATCCCATTACAGTATAAATAAAGTTTGTTATTGATACCTGCTGATTTCCACGATCAACTGTAGCTACATTGGGGTCAGCCCTATGTTCCCACAGCCCTATGTTCATACAGCCCTATGTTCCCACAGCTCTATGTTCCCACAGCCCTATGTTCCCACAGCCCTATATTCCCACAGCTCTATGTTCCCACAGCCCTATGTTCCCACAGCCCTATGTTCATACAGCCCTATGTTCCCACAGCTCTATGTTCCCACAGCCCTATGTTCCCACAGCCCTATGTTCCCACAGCCCTATGTTCCCACAGCCCTATATTCCCACAGCTCTATGTTCCCACAGCCCTATGTTCCCACAGCCCTATGTTCCCACAGCCCTATATTCCCACAGCTCTATGTTCCCACAGCCCTATGTTCCCACAGCCCTATGTTCCCACAGCCCTATGTTCATACAGCCCTATATTCCCACAGCCCTATGTTCCCACAGCCCTATGTTCCTACAGCCCTATGTTCCCACAGCCCTATGTTCCCACAGCCCTATGTTCCCACAGCTCTATGTTCCTACAGCCCTATGTTCCCACAGCCCTATGTTCCCACAGCCCTATGTTCCCACAGTCTTATGTTCCCACAGCCCTATGTTCCCACAGCCCTATGGTCCCGGAACATAGGGCTGTGGGAACATAGAGCTGTAAGAACATTGGGCTGAGGGAACATAGGGCTGTGGGAACATAGGGCTGTGGGAACATAGGGCTGTGGGAACATAGGGCTGTAGGAACATAGGGCTGTAGGAACATAGAGCTGTGGGAACATAGGGCTGTGGGAACATAGGTCTGTGGGAACATAGGGCTGTGGGAACATAGGGCTGTGGGAACATAGGTCTCCTCCAATCACAATCTTTTCATTCTGTTAATTTTGTCCACAAAGACTCAACTCTGCGTCCCATTATCCCGGGAAGCCCCATGAAAAAAACTTCACCGATTTTGACCCCAGTATCACCCCAGGTGGTCATTTCACCGTTCTTCCTGCCGACCTCTAACCCGAACCTGCCGACCTCTAACCCCAACCACACACCTTGTGAACCTTTGTTTTGTCTCGGCGAAGGTACGCCGGGGGAAGACCACCTGGCGGCAGATCCGGCTGCCCCCAAGGACAGGGCCCCCCAGGACAGGGCCCCCCAGGACCGCGGGCGCTCCCATGAGAGGAAACACCACCACTCGTCGGCGGACAGGCAGCGCTACTACTCCTGCGACCGCTACTGCAGCCGGGGGGAGCACGGGCACACCCAGTCTGCCACCGTCAGCTGTGCCACCTCCCCCAGTGAGGTGCAAGACACCAGCTTCAGCAAGCAGGTGGGAGGGAGGGCATGGGGGAGGGGCAGAGCGAGGGCATGGGGGAGTGTCGGACAGTGTGAGATAGTGTCGGGAGTTTTGGGATCAATTCACTTTCCATTCTTCTTTTGGCATCGATGATGCAACCTTTTTTTCGTGCCACATTTTTTCTTCTTCTGTATTTCTGTGTGAATTCACTTCCTGGATGAGTTGAATGGAAAGTGAATTGAACCCGACCCTGACTAGTAAAGGTAAGGAGAGCTGGATATGGAACCAGCCCTGACTAGTAAAGTTAAGGAGAGCTGGATATGGAACCAGCCCTGACTAGTAAAAGTAAGGAGAGCTGGATATGGAACCAGCCCTGACTAGTAAAAGTAAAGAGAGCTGGATATGGAACCAGCCCTGACTAGTAACGGTAAGGAGAGCTGGATATGGAACCAGCCCTGACTAGTAAAAGTAAGGAGAGCTGGATATGGAACCAGCCCTGACTAGTAAAAGTAAGGAGAGCTGGATATGGAACCAGCCCTGACTAGTAACGGTAAGGAGAGCTGGATATGGAACCAGCCCTGACTAGTAACGGTAAGGAGAGCTGGATATGGAACCAGCCCTGACTAGTAAAGGTAAGGAGAGCTGGATATGGAACCAGCCCTGACTAGTAACGGTAAGGAGAGCTGGATATGGGACCAGCCCTGACTAGTAACGGTAAGGAGAGCTGGATATGGGACCAGCCCTGACTAGTAACGGTAAGGAGAGCTGGATATGGGACCAGCCCTGACTAGTAAAAGTAAGGAGAGCTGGATATGGGACCAGCCCTGACTAGTAACGGTAAGGAGAGCTGGATATGGGACCAGCCCTGACTAGTAAAAGTAAGGAGAGCTGGATATGGGACCAGCCCTGACTAGTAAAAGTAAGGAGAGCTGGATATGGGACCAGCCCTGACTAGTAAAAGTAAGGAGAGCTGGATATGGGACCAGCCCTGACTAGTAAAAGTAAGGAGAGGTGGATATGGAACCAGCCCTGAATAGTAAAAGTAAGGAGAGCTGGATATGGGACAGATAGAACATAGAACTAGAGGTGAGGAGATATGTGTGAATTAATTTGAATTAAACAGATGTTTAAAATCCACACAGGATTTAAAGCCCGATCGGGCCACAACCATCACACGCATCGCATTGTTTGAGGAAGTATCACACGATATAGTCAGACGTGTTTCCATTGTGGTCCTCGTCTGTCACGGCGATAGTCGGCGCCGGTAGCGGTCTCAGCAAGGTGCAGAAAACACGTTAAAAAACAACATTTCATTCCATAAAACACTTAAGATAAAAAAAATACATACAACTCTCACACTACAATTATATAAAACAACACGTATGCAAAATAAACGACTTCGGTTTAAAATTCTCGGGCGGCTAGGCGACCATCCCTTCGCTGCTCTTTTAAAATGCCTAATGGTGACCATTTCTTTTATCTGAGATGAGAAGTGTTGAGTGTTTGACCCGTCTGCATGCGCCATACTCTGACTACTCGGCTTTCTCTTCATTCTGCCTGTAGTACAACCACTCATTCTGCCTGTAGTACAACCACTCATTCTGCCTGTAGTACAACCACTCATTCTGCCTGTAGTACAACCACTCATTCTGCCTGTAGTACAACCACTCATTCTGCCTGTAGTACAACCTCACATGGCCCTTCTGCCTGTAGTACAACCACTCATTCTGCCTGTAGTACAACCACTCATTCTGCCTGTAGTACAACCACTCATTCTGCCTGTAGTACAACCACTCATTCTGCCTGTAGTACAACCTCACATGGCCCTTCTGCCTGTAGTACAACCTCTCATGGCGTTTCCCTTCTCTCTCCACTGTCTCCTTCTTCCTCTCTTCTTCACCATTTTCTCGTCCGTGTCTTCTGTCCATCTCTGACCTGTCCCATCTTTTTCCTCTCGTTACATTTGGCTGTTTTTCCCCCTCCTTCCTCTCCTTCCGGTGGGCCTGTCCCCTGTGTCCTTCCTTTTGCTCTCCTCTCCTCTCCTCTCCCCTCCTCTCCTCTCCTCTCCTCTCCTCTCCTCTCCTCTCCTCTCCTCTCCTCTCCTCTCCCCTCCCCTCCTCTCCTCTCCTCTCCTCTCGTCTCCTCTCCCCTCCTCTCCTCTCCTCTCCTCTCCTCTCCTCCTCTCCTCTCCTCTCCTCTCCTCTCCTCTCCTCTCCTCTCCTCTCCTCTCCTCTCCTCTCCCCTCCCCTCCTCTCCTCTCCTCTCCTCTCCTCTCCTCTCCTCTCCTCTCCTCTCCTCTCCTCTCCTCTCCTCTCCTCTCCTCTCCTCTCCCCTCCTCTCCCCTCATCTCCTCTCCTCTCCTCTCCTCTCCTCTCCTCTCCTCTCCTCTCCCCTCCCCTCCTCTCCCCTCCTCTCCTCTCCTCTCCTCTCCTCTCCTCTCCTCTCCTCTCCTCTCCTCTCCTCTCCTCTCCTCTCCCCTCCCCTCCTCTCCCCTCCTCTCCTCTCCTCTCCTCTCCTCTCCTCTCCCCTCCCCTCCTCTCCTCTCCTCTCCTCTCCTCTCCTCTCCTCTCCTCTCCTCTCCTCTCCTCTCCTCTCCTCTCCTCTCCTCTCCTCTCCTCTCCTCTCCCCTCCTCTCCCCTCATCTCCTCTCCTCTCCTCTCCTCTCCTCTCCTCTCCTCTCCTCTCCCCTCCCCTCCTCTCCCCTCCTCTCCTCTCCTCTCCTCTCCTCTCCTCTCCTCTCCTCACTTCATCGTTTTATCGTTTCAAATTGCTTGTCCACTCTTCATCCAGGGCAGTGGTTGGGTTAACGGCGGCCCGGTGGCGGTGACGTTGAGCTCCGGTTCTAGCAGCACGCCTGGCCGCGGACGCAGGCAGCTCCCCCGGACCCCCCTCACCCCCCGGCCCGGGGTGGCCTACAAGACGGCCCACTCCTCCCCCGCGGTGCCCTCTGTGTCCGGCCCCTCCTCCCCCTGGAGCCGCGGGCTGTCGGAGCACAACGGCCTCCTCCACCACCACCACCGCCTCCCCTGCCCCGTCACTCGCATCAGCTCGGAGCCCTTCCTGGGCCAGGCGGGCGCCGGCGGGCCACTCCTCCTCCCCCCGTACGGCAGCCTGCGGGAGCGGCTGGACGTCTTCCAGGACGAGGCGGCCTCCTCCCCCTCCTCCTCCTCCTCCTCGCTCTGGCCCTCCTCCTCCCGACGCTCCCCTCGCGCGTGCAGGGCCCTGCTGCCTCCTCCTCCTTCTCCACGGCAGAACCTGGGGGTGCGGCCCGCCAACGGGTACCTGCACTTCATCTTCGGGGGGGGCAGCGCCAGCCCCATGTCGCCGGGCGCCCGGGTGCCCGGGTATCACGGGGAGGCGGAGGAGGACGACGAATGGTGCTAGCATGGCTTTGATAAACCCACGTTTTTAAAAAGAAATGCATTTTGGAGGAATTGTGATGAGTTTTATCATCTTCGTTGAAGGCTTTAGTTGACATTGTCGCTGTTTGTGTATAATACTGTGTTTCATTTATTCCTGACAGGGAGATATAAGGTCGGGGGGGTATTTAAAGAGGGGGGGGGGGTTGAATGTAAACAAAGAAGCATCCTTAACCCTTTCACTGCCACACTACAGAAGGTTAACCCTTTACTATCACACTACCGACGGTTAAAGGTTTAACCCGCCGTCGTGTGGCAGTGAAAGGGTTAACCTTCTGTGTATTGTCGCAGAGCGGCAGTGAAAAGGGTTATTGGGACCCCGTATGACAACTACATTGAATATTGAGTTTGGGGTAGTAGTACAATAGAATCCAATAGAATCCAATGTCAGATGTCTGTACAATTATAGACCACGTTGATGATGATGGCTTAATGAGTAGACAACTGTATAGATCTAAAGTCCAAACCATTATAACACGTCTAGATATGGTAGTCCATGACAAAGGATTTTTTTTAGGTATAGACCTTAAAGACATTCTTAACACTCTGCACAAATGGCTCGGTTCTTCTACGTTTAGTTGTTTAGGACTCTACCATTCCATGATGTTGCCTGATTCTTTATGACATTCCCCGTCTGTCTGTCTGTCTGTCTGTCTGTCTGTCTGTCTGTCTGTCTGTCTGTCTGTCTGTCTGTCTGTCTGTCTGTCTGTCTGTCTGTCTGTCTGTCTGTCTGTCTGTCTGTCTGTCTGTCTGTCTGTCTGTCTGTCTGTCTGTCTGTCTGTCTGTCTGTCTGTCTGTCTGTCGGTGGGGCAGACTGACTTCATGGGATTGCTGTTGTCACGCGACGGACAACGATGATTGTCAGTTTGTTTCCGTTTACCGTTTCTTGCAAACGTCACGACTACAATACTTGAGAGATATGTAGCATGGAAGATAAATGTTATTAGTTGATTTATTGATTGATTGATTAATTGACTGATTGATTGATTGATTGACTGATTGATTGATTGACTGATTGATTTGTTTTATATGAAATGTACTTGTAAATGTTAATTACCTTTTCATTGTGTGCATTTTTTTGTATGACGTAAAAACAACAAAAGAGTGTGTTTTATGTAAATTGCTGACGGGTTGCCATGGTTTCAGGTCTAATGTTTCTTACAGACTGCTTGTTTTAAGACAAAGTGCCTCCTTTTAGATAACACTGTAGAAAAAGATGCAACGTCAACCGTTTTTTAACGCGTCGACACTCAAGAGTATAGTTGTTTGCTTCGTTCTATCGCTCTGCACAGAAAGGCTTGTCTGCGAGCAGAGAAACGACACCTGCGGCTAAAACAGAGGAATGGATTTTTCTTTTTAAAGAAAAGAAGAAGAAAAAATACCTTATGATGGCTGATATTTTTCCTGTATCATTTAGTTTTTTATGAAATCATGAATTTGTGCGTGGGTGGGGGTGTGACTAGACTAAACCTTGTGCAAAAGCATAATGCGAGCATTTAACAATTAAGAAAACCGCATCAATAGTATATCAACTCAGCTACAATATTCCCAATAACTTGACTGCATGTTTAAAAGGTAGATCTGGTCGATAACCAGCTATTACGACCGTGTGGTTGTTTTTCCTGGTGGGGTTGTCGCCACAGTGTGGGAATCGCTCCTCTATAGGGAGGTGTAGTCTGACGTGACTTTGGACCGCCCGCGAGGTCCACCAGTATAGGGAGGTGTAGTCTGACGTCACTTTGGACCGCCCGCGAGGTCCACCCGTATAGGGAGGTGTAGTGGTTACGTCATTGCTGTTTCCGGCCGGTCCACTTCGCAAAATTGCAACATATTTCCCCATGGCCCATTTCTAAATCGTCTCGTTTAACCCTCGAGTCACCCTTGTCGCAGTTCTGGCCAAATGGGTTAGGGTTAGGGTTTGTGGATAGCGTTGGCTAGATTTGATGTATATGCCAAAAAAGTAGCTCAGTATTGGACTCACGTTACAATAATCCATGTTTGTTTTTTAAAAACAATCACTATTAAGCGCGTGAACAACAAGTGTCACACCTTCCACCCTAGTTGCAGAACTGGACAGGTTAGGGTTAGGGTTAGGGTAACCCTAGGGTAACCCTAACCCTAACCCCCTAACCCTAACCCCAACCCTAACTCTAGAAGGTTTGAAGGTTTTTATTTAGACACAAAACATATACAGATTTTACTCCATTTACACTTTTGTCAAGGATAGGAACGAAAAAGGCGCAGTGACTTATTTACATCGTTGTCCTTGGATGTCAAGGATGCTAGAAACAGACACATACAACTCATTACAAAATTAATCACAATTATTATATTTGCATAGTAATAATGGCACAACCCTAAATTTATACAAACAAAGCACATTTGTTGTTACAATGTTCCTCTATGCCGAAAGTCTGTGTGTTTCAAGAAGCACCCTCAGGGGAGGGGATTTGGGGGTTGGGAGGGAGGGCGGAGAGTGGGGGGTGGTTAAGCTACAGTTGCCGCTTAAGGATAGGGTAGTTGGCTTAGGACTTGGGCGAATGAGACAGTCGAGGGTCCCTCCCCTCCAGTCCGTGCACGTCCAGTCTAACCCTAACCCTAATTTAAGAAATGGTTAAAATCCTGAAAATGACTAAATATTCGATATGTATGGTGAGGACTGAAGTTAATAATGATATTCATGAAAAAGAATTGGAACAATACATGAAAAAGATATGTTTTACTGAGATCGCAGTTTCGGTCATTCGGTTTTTTGAAGGTTGACTCGAGGGTTAAAACAAATAAAGCATGAACATTTGCATGGTGTACCTTTCTGTGCCTATTCATCCACAATCTATAGCTCAACATGAAAATATTCGCAATTAATCGTAAAAAAAATCTGCAAATTTTATTTCAATCAAAAATGCTTAAACGATAATGTTAGTGATAGAAGGGAACTCATTTTGTGCAAAAATGGAAAGCTTTCCAATGTTCATGAGGTATAATTGTTACAATAGCCGATAATCCATTTTCCCAGTGATAACTCCCTATACGGGTGGACCTCGCGGGCGGTCCAGGGTGACGTCAGACTACACCTCCCTATACGGGTGGACCTCGTGGGCGGTCCAGGGTGACGTCAGACTACACCTCCCTATACGGGTGGACCTCGCGGGCGGTCCAGGGTGACGTCAGACTACACCTCCCTATAGCCTTCTGCTTCCCTGTTGGGACCAGAGGGGAGTGTAGGTATGCAGGAAGCACATGGCAGAGAGGAGAAGAGCAGAGGGAGATCCAGACACACTCCTGATGGGTGTGTGGGCCGGGTCGCGCCCCCGGTGTGTGTGTGTGTGTGTGTGTGTGTGTGTGTGTGTGTGTGTGTGTGTGTGTGTGTGTGTGTGTGTGTGTGTGTGTGTGTGTGTGTGCGCATGCACGCGTTTACATGTGGCCATGCGTGTGTGTGTGTGTGTGTGCACATGTTTACATGTGGCCATGGCCATGCTTGTGTGTGTGTGCGCATGCACGCGTGTACATGTGGCCATGGGCATGCTTGTGTGTGTGTGTGTGTGTGCGCACGCATGCATGCGTTTACATGTGGCCATGGGCATGCTTGTGTGTGTGTGTGTGTGTGTGTGCGTGCGCCGGTGAGTGAGGTTTTAAGTGTCACTATTGGTCCAGCATCAAGACCCCCCCCCCCCCCTCTCCCATCCACCCCCCCACCCGACCTCTGCTTTCATTCTGGGACAGCTGTCAGATGTATAGAAATATGAAATATGCTCCACATCTTCTATCACTCACAGAGTCTTAACTACGGGGGAATTATATTCACACCTGACGCTGTTCACGGCTCAATCTGGACAGCATCGGTTGTATAATATAATAGACCGGTTCCACATGAACAGTATATATATATATTAATATATATATATATATATATATATATATATATATATATATATATATATATATATATATATATATATATATATATATATATATACTGTATTATTATGCAACTGGCTTCGATATGCACACACACATTATCTGAACCTTTTCTATGCCGTCATTAGCGGTTAATCCTGTGCTTCTACACCACTGCAGTTTCTCTTGTTGAGCTCTCGGCCCTCGTAGCAACTGATGCTCAGATGGTTGTTGGTTTTTTCAGCCCTTTTGCAAATGTGCTCCCTCTCTTTATTTACTGTAGAGGGGGAGGGGGGCAGTGTGACCCGAGGGGGGGGGGGGGGGGGGTGACCCAGAGGGGGTGACCCAAAGGGGGGTGGGGGGGGGGCAGTGTGACCCCGATCACACGCTCGTCGAGTGTGACGTCCACGCCCAGACAGGAGTTGAGATAACAGAGGGAGAGACAGAGAGAGGAGAGAGAGAGGGAGGGGAGAGAGACATAGAGAGAGAGAGACAGACAGAGAGAGGGAGAGAGAGAGAGGGAGAGAGAGACAGACAGAGAGAGAGGGAGAAAGATGGAGAGAAAGAGAGACAGACAGAGAGAGGGAGAGAGAGATACAGAGAGAGGGAGAGAGAGAGAGGGAGAGAGCACACAGAGAGAGACAGAGAGAGGGAGAGAGAGACACACAGAGAGAGGGAGAGAGAGACACACAGAGAGAGACAGACGAGAGAGAGAGAGGGAGAGAGAGATACAGAGAGAGAGAGAGAGGGAGAAAGACGGAGAGAAAGAGAGACAGACAGAGAGAGGAGAGAGAGAGAGACAGAGAGGGAGAGAGACATAGAGAGAGAGAGACACACAGAGAGAGACAGAGAGAGGAGAGAGAGACACAGAGAGAGAGAGGGAGAGAGAGACACACAGAGAGAGACAGAGAGAGGAGAGAGAGACACACAGAGAGACAGACAGAGAGAGAGGGAGAGAGAGACACACAGAGAGACAGACAGAGAGAGGGAGAGAGAGACACACAGAGAGAGAGAGGGAGAGAGAGACACACAGAGAGAGACAGACAGAGAGACAGAGAGAGGGAGAGAGAGATACACAGAGAGAGAGAGACAGAGAGACAGAGAGAGGAGAGAGAGACACACAGAGAGAGACAGACAGAGAGAGGGAGAGAGAGACACACAGAGAGAGACAGACAGAGAGAGGGAGAGAGAGACACACAGAGAGAGACAGACAGAGAGACAGAGAGAGGGAGAGAGACACACAGAGAGAGAGGGAGACACACAGAGAGAGACAGACAGAGAGAGGGAGAGAGAGTAGGGCTATGCAACAAGCTGACACTTTGATGATGACACTGTCCTCCATGTGTGCTGTAATGTACCAGCTGCTCTGCTCATCATGTCCAGGCTCTTCAGCATGTTCAGGTTGGGGGGGGGGGGATAATACGCATACAAAAATCTATTTTCAAATGCATAAAGGCACAATGTGTAAACGTAGAATATTTAGAAATACGCCGACTTTATATATTTGCATGGCATCCACCCGCTTGGCAATGTCGAAAGGAGAACATGCGTCAAAAGGGGAAGTACAGTATAGGTGCTGCCTATCTATATATCCTGTAGGGATTCTCTGTCCATAAATCATGAAATAACCCCCCCCCCCCCCCCCCCCGCCGCCCCAAAGTGATTATTTTATTTTGGTTTTAGACAAGAACACATTCCTCACATTCCTCTGCTGATACACTGATTATTCTCCTTTTGACATTTTGTCACGGTGTGTCGAGAAAAAAATCATACTAAATACCTGCACCTTTCCTCATCTATGCGGCCTCTCCTAAATACATGTATTAAGACACATATCCGTGCCCAGATCTGTAACTGTTTGCCACCAAACATTTGAAGTGATCCAATCTACATGTGGCTGTTTGCATGTTCTAACAATGTACATGTGCATGTAGCAATCTTAGTACCTTTTGATACCATGTGTTATTTTGTTGTTGATTTTTTAACGATATTTGATATAAACTGTGGGTTTGTTGAAAAGACACATTTATACAAAAAGAAACCAGTATTGAACATTGTTGACCGGTCCTCCCACCACCACCGCAGCAGCAGAGGGCTGGAACGCTCCTTATTTGGGTCTTGGGGATTCAGTGAATTGTTTGTTGCCTGATTTATGTTTATTGGCCAGATTTTGAATTCTGCAGTTGTTTCTATATACATTTAACATTTTGTATGAAGCAAAGTTCCTTGAAATAAAAAGAATGAAAAAAAAAAAAAACCTGAGCTGTGTCTACATCATAGAATAACACATTATTATTATTACACACACATTAGGAGTTGTTGTTGTTGTTGTTGTTGTTGTTGTTGTTGTTGTTCACACGGTGTGTACATTTTGAAAAGGGGCGTGGACAATCTACTGTAAAGCTATAATCCGTTGCCATTGGTCTGGCCCTTGGAGTGGGCGGTGCCAGGGTGCACCAGGTGGAGTGATGGTTAACTTCGGTGTTAGAGACAGAAGAGAGAGTTTCTGAATGAACCACTGTGGAATAATATACTTTATGCACGCATGCAATTAACAATGAACTCATTTGAACCAACAAAGATTTTTTTTGTAATAATGTCCTTTACATTGCAATTGCTGTGTAGTACGGAGGAAGAACAACAACTATGTCACCACCAGTAATAGAGATGCTGTTATTCTTCTTGGCATAT
>NW_028172466.1:0-2500 GCF_963971535.1 Notolepis coatsorum
TCTCCAGCTGCTCCACCAGTTGTTGATGTGCTAAATGGTAAATGGCTGCATTTATATCGCAGCTTTTATCCAAAGCGCTTTTACAATTTGTTCCTCACATTTTTTACCGTTCACTCACAACACATTCACACACCGACGGTGGAGGCGACCACGCCGAGGTGCCAACCTGCTCATCGGGAGCAGTTAGGGGTTAAGTGTCTTGCTCAGGGACAACTTCGACACGCTGCCCGGGAGAAGCGGGAATCGAACCGGGAACCTCCGGATTACCAGGACGACTGCTCTAGCTCCCTATCCACTGTCACCCCCTTGCTTAAAATAACACACACACACACACACACACACACACACACACACACACACACACACACACGCACACACGCACACACACACGCACACACACACACACACTCTCACTGCAGTAGCAGCACAGTGTATTATTTATACCACACCGCTTCAACCTGACCTCAATATGAAACAGGACAGAGAGAGAGAGAAAGGAAGAGAGAGAGAGAGAGAGAGAGAGAGAGATACACAATGCAGCAATACACAGTACTCATACAGTTGTACACAGTAATACACAGAAAGGGAGACTGAGAGAGACGGTGTGTATTTGAGGAGACAAAAATAGAATAGAAAGAGTTGAGTCTGTGTGTGTGTGTGTGTGTGTGTGTGTGTGGTGTGTGTGTGTGTGTGTGTGTGTGTGTGTGTGTGTGTGTGTGTTTGTGTGTGTGTGTTGTGAGACATGTCTCCCTAGGGATGTTGTATATCAGCTCTCTGTCTGTCCGCGCTCCCCAGACAGACAGTAGGGCAGAGCAACGACCAGGAGGGAATTGGCATATAATGATTAAATTGGGGGATAGGAGAAAAACAAAAGAAAAACTGTTACAGGCAGGTAATGGACGTTATTAGAGTACACAGCGAAATAGTTGGTATGTATGAACATATATGTGTAATAAAACACAAATATGTACATTGATGCAATAGCAACTGGGGTACATAAGAACATTTTTAAAATATTTAAATAGAATAGAGCTAAGAACAACAACAACAAAAGAGAAAGCATAGGGAAACGAGCGCTAGTATCAAAATAGGGTAACGGCTAAGTGTCAAGGCTCGGAGCTCAAAATATTAGAGTCATATTCCGTTTGCCTTGAGTATGTATTCTGTTCGGATCCATTTGAAGTATGGGAGCGACGTAGAGAGGATCGCATCATCGAGCCAGATGCCAATATAGTTATATTCTGCAATGTTCGGTCTGTTACCAGTAGAGATATGCAGATTGCTAGCAGTAGTGATACTAGCAGTAGTGATACTAGCAGTAGTGATACTAGCAGTAGTGAAACTAGCAGAAGTGAAGCTAGCAGTAGTGATGCTAGCAGAAGTGAAGCTAGCAGTAGTGATACTAGCAGTAGTGATACTAGCAGTAGTGAAGCTAGCAGTAGTGAAGCTAGCAGTAGTGATACTAGCAGTAGTGATACTAGCAGTAGTGAAGCTAGCAGTAGTGATACTAGCAGTAGTGATGCTAGCAGTAGTGAAGCTAGCAGTAGTGAAGCTAGCAGTAGTGATACTAGCAGTAGTGATACTAGCAGTAGTGATACTAGCAGTAGTGAAGCTAACAGTAGTGATGCTAGCAGAAGTGAAGCTAGCAGTAGTGATACTAGCAGTAGTGATGCTAGCAGTAGTGATACTAGCAGTAGTGATACTAGCTAGTAGTGATACTAGCAGGAGTGAAGCTAGCAGGAGTGATACTAGCAGTAGTGATGCTAGCAGTAGTGAAGCTAGCAGTAGTGATGCTAGCAGTAGTGAGAGCTAGCAGTAGTGATACTAGCAGTAGTGATGCTAGCAGTAGTGATGCTGAGCAGTAGTGATACTAGCAGGAGTCATTGCTAGCAGTAGTGAAGCTAGCAGTAGTGAAGCTAGCAGTAGTGATGCTAGCAAGTAGTGATGCTAGCAGTAGTGAAGCTAGCAGTAGTGAAGCTAGCAGTAGTGATGTTAGCAGTAGTGAAGCTAGCAGTAGTGATGCTAGCAGTAGTGAAGCTAGCAGTAGTGATACTAGCAGGAGTCATGCTAGCAGTAGTGATACTAGCAGGAGTCATGCTAGCAGTAGTGATACTAGCAGTAGTGAAGCTAGCAGAAGTGAAGCTAGCAGTAGTGATGCTAGCAGTAGTGATACTAGCAGTAGTGAAGCTAGCAGTAGTGAAGCTAGCAGTAGTGATGCTAGCAGGAGTCATGCTAGCAGGAGTCATGCTAGCAGGAGTCATGCTAGCAGTAGTGAAGCTAGCAGAAGTGAAGCTAGCAGTAGTGATACTAGCAGAAGTGAAGCTAGCAGTAGTGATACTAGCAGTAGTGATACTAGCAGGAGTCATGCTAGCAGGAGTCATGCTAGCAGTAGTGAAGCTAGCAGAAGTGAAGCTAGCAGTAGTGATGCTAGCAGTAGTGAAGCTAGCAGTAGTGGATACTAGCAGGAGTCATGCTAGCAGTAGTGATACTAGTAGGAGTC
>NW_028172466.1:5000-7500 GCF_963971535.1 Notolepis coatsorum
AGATACAAGAGGCATGTATTGATCTGCTAATAGAGGAAGACTGTGTTGACGACACCTACAGGAAGTGGAAAACAGGACAACACATTGGCCATTGCTTAAGGATTTAGGCTCAAGCACCTCTAACGTCTGTCTAAGGACCAGTAGCTTCTGACAGAACCAGACCTCAGCAGGACCGTGTGGACCAGTAGCTTCTGACAGAACCAGACCTCAGCAGAACCGTGTGGACCAGTAGCTTCTGACAGAACCAGACCTCAGCAGAACCTTGTGGACCAGTAGCTTCTGACAGAACCAGACCTCAGCAGAACCGTGTGGACCAGTAGCTTCTGACAGAACCAGACCTCAGCAGAACCGTGTGGACCAGTAGCTTCTGACAGAACCAGACCTCAGCAGGACCTTGTGGACCAGTAGCTTCTGACAGAACCAGACCCCGGAGGACCGTGTGGACCAGTAGCTTCTGACAGAACCAGACCCCCGCAGGACCGTGTGGACCAGTAGCTTCTGACAGAACCAGACCTCAGCAGGACCTTGTGGACCAGTAGCTTCTGACAGAACCAGACCTCAGCAGCACCGTGTGGACCAGTAGCTTCTGACAGAACCAGACCCCCGCAGAGAGAGACGTGTTGAAACATTCTATTCCAACACAGAGTCTGAAGGGAGGTCATTTGGTCATTTCAAGGGTGACAACAGCGAAGACACCCAAAGCCCCTGACGTTGCCAAAGCCCGGGGCCTTGATAAAAATAGCAGCGATGTTTGTACACGATTCAGCTGATCAAACTGCCCCTCGTCTGTCCGCACATCACCACCCTTTCAGTAGGAAGGGGAACTGTGCCACAGGGATTGAAACGGGCCAGAGTAGTGATTCCACTATTCAGAAAGGGCAGCGTGGGCTATTCAGGGAAATTACAGACCAGTATCAACCCTGAATGTCCTGTCAAAGGTTTTTAGAAGGAGTCATTAATGAGCAGATATTTGACTACACCAAGAGACAAATTCTCTCCAAAGACAGTGAATAGTGGAACAACTCCTACAGGACACTATGACAGTAACCCATGGTGATTTTACTGGGACATGGAGTAGAGCGGTAATCTCTTATGTTTAAATAAAACTAATTTGGATGTAATAGCTCAAACTAAAGTTCTATAAGACACACAATGTCAGTCACTAGTTAATTGTCAATGGACTGACTCTAAGACATGTCACCTGATGACATCACAGATGCACCTATTGATTCCAGCTGTGTTTATAGATATTGACCGGGCAGATCACAGATGGAGCTTCTGTTTAGGGTGATTTGACTCTTTAATAGATGGGTTTGACCTCTCTGTGACCCCCAAACGCTCCAAATCTGTCATGGAACTAGAGTAGTATTCTACTCGTCTTCTGTTCTATCCTATTCTGTTATGTTATGTATCTATTATATGGTATATATTCTATGCTGTAGTATTCTGTCCTACTCTACTCAGTGTGTATACGTTATGGTATTGTATTCTATGCAGTCCAACCATCTCAACAGGACAATATCAATCTGTCAATTAAATCCTCCATGGAGTGTCTATGTGGTGTGTTTTAGGGCTGGCCCAAATTAGAGGAGGGGGCTCAGGACACAGCCCTGGGGGTACAGGGAGTAGAGGAGGGTCAGGACACAGTCCTGGGGGTACAGGGAGTAGAGGAGGAGGCTCAGTCAGGACACAGTCCTGGGGGTACAGGGAGTAGAGGAGGAGGACACAGCCCTGGGGGTACAGGGAGTAGAGGAGGAGGCTCAGGACACAGCCCTGGGGGTACAGGGAGTAGAGGAGGAGGCTCAGGACACAGTCCTGGGGGTACAGGGAGTAGAGGAGGGGGCTCAGGACACAGTCCTGGGGGTACAGGGAGTAGAGGAGGGGGCTCAGGACACAGTCCTGGGGGTACAGGGAGTAGAGGAGGAGGCTCAGGACACAGCCCTGGGGGTACAGGGAGTAGAGGAGGGGGCTCAGGACACAGCCCTGGGGGTACAGGGAGTAGAGGAGGGGGCTCAGTCAGGACACAGCCCTGGGGGTACAGGGAGTAGAGGAGGGGGCTCAGTCAGGACACAGCCCTGGGGGTACAGGGAGTAGAGGAGGGGGCTCAGGACACAGCCCTGGGGGTACAGGGAGTAGAGGAGGAGGCTCAGGACACAGCCCTGGGGGTACAGGGAGTAGAGGAGGGGGCTCAGTCAGGACACAGCCCTGGGGGTACAGGGAGTAGAGGAGGGGGCTCAGGACGCAGCCCTGGGGGTACAGGGAGTAGAGGAGGGGGCTCAGGACACAGCCCTGGGGGTACAGGGAGTAGAGGAAGGGGGCTCAGTCAGGACACAGCCCTGGGGGTACAGGGAGTAGAGGAGGAGGCTCAGGACGCAGTCCTGGGGGTACAGGGAGTAGAGGAGGGGGCTCAGGACACAGCCCTGGGGGTACAGGGAGTAGAGGAGGGGGCTCAGGACACAGCCCTGGGGGTACAGGGAGTAGAGGAAGGGGCTCAGGACAC
>NW_028172466.1:10000-14252 GCF_963971535.1 Notolepis coatsorum
TAGTAGTGCATATACCATAGTACACTAGTAGTGCATATACCATAGTACTATAGTAGTGCATATACCATAGTACTATAGTAGTGCATATACCATAGTACTATAGTAGTGCATATACCATAGTACTATAGTAGTGCATATACCATAGTACTCTAGTAGTGCATATACCATAGTACTATAGTAGTGCATATACCATAGTACTCTAGTAGTGCATATACCATAGTACTATAGTAGTACATATACCATAGTACTATAGTAGTGCATATACCATAGTACTCTAGTAGTGCATATACCATAGTACTATAGTAGTGCATATACCATAGTACTATAGTAGTGCATATACCATAGTACTATAGTAGTGCATATACCATAGTACTATAGTAGTGCATATACCATAGTACTATAGTAGTGCATATACCATAGTACTCTAGTAGTGCATATACCATAGTACTATAGTAGTGCATATACCATAGTACTATAGTAGTGCATATACCATAGTACTATAGTAGTGCATATACCATAGTACTATAGTAGTACAACCATAGTAGTACCCTTGTAGTAGATGTACCACTACGAGGTCATTGTCGCAAAATAATTGACCGACACAGAGTTTAAAATACAGAGGCCACGGTGTTCTAAACGCAGTGAAGGTCAATTATTTTACGACAATGATCGAGTATAGCTATACATTATCCCGCTTATTACATGGCTAACTTACTAACAATATACCTAATTCATTTTACACCATCGACAAGACGAGATCAAATGCAGACGCAGTTCTGTTCTGGCTCCGCTGTCATCGTCACACACACTCCGCTGTCAGTGCAGCCGGCAGGTGTGTCTGATTGGCTGCACTGATGCAGTGTGTGTCAGTGGCTTGATTGCGCACAGCTGCGCACAGCGGTCATTATTGTTCGGCAGAGGTCCGTTATCGAGTAATAACGGACCTCTGACGAGCGCTATTGACCAATCACAAGCAAGCATTTCGGCGAATGTGAAAACGCCATGTAATAAATGCGTATAGTACATACATAGTACATATACATACATAGTATATAGGCAGGGGGCGAAACTAGAGAGCGCCACCCGCCATTTGCGCTCAGTTTATACGTTTGGCGCCTCCCACTATGAGGTCAGCCCGCCGTGTGGCGGCCAATCAAATGGTCATGTGAAAACCGAAAATCATGATCAAATTCTGAGCGGAGTTCTCACTCGCTGTCTGAGCACAGACACGCAGCGCATTGCTGCTCCTAAACCTCCCCTACCTGTTTCTGTATGCTGCATGTAAACACACAGTCACCGTGACTGACGTTAGTCTAGTCAGAGAGACCTCCGTGAGCTGATGTTAGCTACTGTTACAAAATGACCCAGTCAACTATTCACTTTTAGTTTAATACATGAGGCATTGTGTAACGTTATCCAGCTGGCTAGCTACTGATAGCTCCCGACATCAACAAGTGTCCAGTTACATCGCATCAGCATGCGGGCTGCTGACTAGGGTCCAGGTGCAGCGCAGGAGAATCCTTTCATGCTGAATGTAAGAGTTTAGGGTCCAGCTGTAGCGCCGGAGAATCCTTGCTGGAGCTGGAGGCCACTCGAGTATACACACAGACAGTGGAGCTGTTTGCAGACAGCGAGGTGGCGATGTCTCGCAGATAATACAACTACAAGTATGATTATATAATATATATATTTTATTAAAAAAGAGATTTTTTATATAAAATAATAATAATTTTTTTTTTATCAAAAAAAAGTTGGCAGGTAAGAAATCTGCTTGGCGGGTAGATTCTTCCCATCTACCCGCCACTGGCCGGTGAGTCAAAAAGTTAATTTCGCTCCCTGTATATAGGATATACATAGAACACAACATCATGTGATATAGTATAATATGACTGCATGTGTATATAGGTATATATGTAATAACTGGTACATGAGTACTACTTTACATGCTGCTCTGTGTGTGCGTGTGTGTGTGTGTGTGTGTGTGTGTGTTTGTGTGTGTGTGTGTGTGTGTATGTGTGTCTGTGTGATCAGATTGCTGTGTGCAGTATATTGCAATGACCTTCATGAAATAATGACCTCCCACTTCAACCGTCGTAGAGAGCTGGGAAGGAGCTCTGGCAGAAACAGAGTGTGTTTCTAAATATATCCGTCCTAGAAATGTCTTGTGTTGAAAGCAGAGCAGAGAGCTCTCTATAAGAACCAGAGCAGAGAGCTCTCTATAAGAACCAGAGAACGAGTGTGTGAGAACGCGATATCTGCCGTTGCGAGGCGAGGCGAGCAGGCTATATAGTCGACTCAAGAAGTGTTCGCTTTGTTTTTTCGAGGCGAGTCGAAAGTCATCTCAATTCGAGCCTAATCACCGGTCATCACTGCATACAATTTGGTTTAATCCAAAATTCCATTCAGAAACTTTGTATTATGAAATAAGAGAATCCAGGGATGTCTGTGACTTTCCTATGCCTTGGTGTGTGACACGCCCTCTCTCTCTCTCTCTCTCTCTCTCTCTCTCTCTCTCTCTCTCTCTCTCTCTCTCTCTCTCTCTCTCTCTCACTCTCTCTCACTCACTGCTCCGGTCAGGCATTGTTCTAAGAAGTATCGATAATAAAATGGAGTATTGAACCGTTTTTAACAGTTGGGTATACTTTTCTACTACCGGTGTATCACAAGATGCACACACACACACACACACACACACACACACACACACATACACACACACACACACACACACACACACACACACACAGAGAGTCATTAGATCAGGGGGTTTAAGCAGATGCTTTTTCCCTTAGGAAAGTGATTGAGATGGAGGTCCAGGAAAAGCGTAAACAACTTGACACCTCAAGGGCTACTGGATTAGATAACATCCCCGGTAGATGTTTGCAGGATGCTGCAGGAATCATTGCCCCATGTGTAGCTCACATTGCTAACCTAGCCATAGAAACAGGAACATTTCCAAATTGGCGAGAGTTATTCCTCTCCACAAAAAGACAAACAGGAACCCGGTAACTACAGACCTATTTCCATCCTGAGTGTCCTTTCAAAAACCATTGAGAGGCTTGTACGTACAGTATTATGAGCAAATCGACATGTATTTCTCCACTAATAACCTAATGTACCTCCAGAAGGCATTTGATTCAGTGGATCACGGCATCCTGTTAATGAAGCTTAGGGCTCTAGGCTTCAATGAGGCAGAAATTCATTGGTTCCTACCTAACAGGGAGACAACAGGTGGTAGATATAAATGGAGCTATCTGTCCTCTCTCTCCTCTCTCTCCTCTCTGTCTTTCTGTCCTCTCTCCTCTCTCTCCTCTCTGTCTTTCTGTCCTCTCTCTCCTCTTTGTCCTCTCTGTCTTTCTGTCCTCTCTCCTCTCTCTCCTCTCTGTCTTTCTGTCCTCTCTCTCCTCTTCGTCCTCTCTGTCTTTCTGTCCTCTCTCTCCTCTTCGTCCTCTCTGTCTTTCTGTCCTCTCTCTCCTGTCCTACCTAACAGGGAGACAACAGGTGGTAGATATAAATGGAGCTATCTGTCCTCACTGTCCTCTCTGTCCTCTCTCTCCTCTCTGTCTTTCTGTCCTCTCTCTCCTCTCTCTCCTCTCTGTCTTTCTGTCCTCTCTCTCCTCTCTCTCCTCTCTGTCTTTCTGTCCTCTCTCTCCTCTCTGTCTTTCTGTCCTCTCTCTCCTCTCTCTCCTCTTCGTCCTCTCTGTCTTTCTGTCCTCTCTCTCCTGTCCTACCTAACAGGGAGACAACAGGTGGTAGATATAAATGGAGCTATCTGTCCTCACTGTCCTCTCTGTCCTCTCTCTCCTCTCTGTCTTTCTGTCCTCTCTCTCCTCTCTCTCCTCTCTGTCTTTCTGTCCTCTCTCTCCTCTCTGTCTTTCTGTCCTCTCTCTCCTCTCTCTCCTCTCTCTTCCTCTTCGTCCTCTCTGTCTTTCTGTCCTCTCTCTCCTGTCCTACCTAACAGGGAGACAACAGGTGGTAGATATAAATGGAGTACTCTCCAGTCCTCGGACAGTAGAGTGTGGGGTCCCCTCAAGGGAGTGTATTGGGTCCGCTCCTATTTCTCCTGTATATTAATGACCTGAAAGCAGCTTGCTCATGTGACCTTTTTTTAATATGCGGATGACTCCGCCATACTAGTGTCTCATAAAGACAAACAAGTGGTTGAGCAGATATTGAGTGCAGAACTAGGGAAGGTTAGTGACTGGCTAGGCTACAACAAGCTGTCCCTCCATGTGGGGAAGACTGAGTCCAT
>NW_028172465.1:0-14430 GCF_963971535.1 Notolepis coatsorum
AAAAACTATTTTACAGCGGCATATAACAAAAAAGATAAAAAAAATTAAATAAACATTCTTTCATTTGGCGGATTTATACATACAAATAAACAGGATTGTTAAATAAGCTAGATTCTTGCTGGAAAATAAGAAAGAGACCAAATTTCTAGTTAGGCTTATTTTGGCATTTTACTGTTCAAATTCTTCAAGAACTGTGCTAACTGTGTTACTGCAAACAGATTTGACGATCTTATCGTCACATACATATTATTAACCAGCCGCTTTCACAGTCCAATTAATATGCATCTGCAGCTCCTGGGCAGGTGTGTGTGGGCGTGGGGGTTACACATTACTGTTGCCATCACTGTCCGGTTAACCTAGACACATTCCAGGCAGTTAGCCATTCACTGCCCTGTTTAGTTAAGCATCATAGTCATCCTCTTGACCCACTGAACCCCTGGCAGCTGGCCGATGGGGGTGTTCCCACACTGAATTAACGCCACAAAGGGTCATGAAGAAAAATGTCAAATGTCCACTCTTCAGGCCACTCAAGGCGTTTAGTAGAGATCGACGGGTGACTGAAGTGTTCTTATGCGCATGTGTGTGTGTGTGTGTGTGTGTGTGTGTGTGTGCGCGCGCATGTGCATGCACACCTTCATGTGCGATGGCACCTAGGTGCTGTGTTTTCTCACCGTGGTTCGAGGCAGTCACAGACATGCCCTGTGCATGAGGCCAGGCCAGAGCTATACAGTGAGTAACGCTAAGAGAGGGTCTATAGCGCTGCTCCTAACAGCAGCACGCCCTGTTTACTCAGGTGTGAGGACGTTCTGTTTGACACACACACACACATGCACATGCACACACACACATGGTCCAAGGTGGGCGCTCCCCCTGCCCCTTCCTGCCATCCTCTCTGCACCAGGTCGGCCCGCACCGACTCCCTACATTCTGCAACGGGGTGCCAAATGGAACGGGGTGGAAGTCTCTTTCATGTCCCGGATGGTCTCCCTGTTTGAGGCCCATGTTTTACAGGCCACTTGTCAAAATATTTGATTCACCGTCATCTTTTTGCAGGAGGAGACCAGTTCTGAAACGGGTGTCACACAAGTACCAATTGTTTGCTGTCTAAACAGGGAGCTCTATTAGGTAGCGAGCTCTCTCAACACGTCATAGGAATATGGCTTAAAAGACCTCTGGGCCTGTCTGGCTTGCTGTCTTGTCGGGGCCCCACACACTAATTGAAATGCTGCCCTCTTTTGGTCGGCGGTCCTACAGTCTGATACGTTTTGTATCCACGCTAAGCAATTGTATTGAATATGTCATAGACCTCTCTCACATGTGTTGTAATTTTTCTGCCCAAATATGTGAAGAAAAATCTTATGGGTTATTAAATTAGCTTTGTCTGTGGTTCACACAGGCTCTTTACCTTGAACAAGATATTCTAATGTTGATTTATCTCTAAGCTAAGGCAGCCCTGGTCAAAACAATCCTATAGGATTTCTTCTTTTTCCAAAATAATCTGATAGGATTTTCAAAATCCTATTAGATTTATTTCATTTCCAGTAGGATACTATTAGATTTTTTGTTTGTTTTATTTTTTTATTATTTTTTAAACATAACATAAAATTAGATATACAAGCATTAATTAACAGTACACATCCAATGAAATCACCATTTAAATAAATGTAGTATACGAGATATACACCTAATACTTGCTATCTAATACCCTACATATATATGCTCTCGCTCGCTCCCCCCCCCCCCCCCCCGGACCCCCACTTGGATAATCCATCCATTATCATTCGCTCCTAACCAGGCACTACAATTCATATGCTAGCTTTTATTCTTTCCACCACTTCTAACCACATTGCAATTTTGGTTTCACTGACACCTAATATATATATATATATATAGATATATATATTTTTTTTTTATTGGTCTTTTTCCCCCTCCATTTTCCTCCGATTTTCTCCCATCCCAATGTTAGTCGTATGCCAATTCCCAGTCCCTTCCTGGTCGCTGCGCACTTACCCCCCACAGTCCGATCATCTGGGAGAGTGGAGGCTACCACGTGCTTCCTCCGACACACGTCCAGCCAATCACCGCTTCTTTTCACCTGGCAGCGTGGATTCTTATCGAGGGGGCGTAGCGTGTGGGAGGACCACACTATCCCCCTCGAGTCCTATCCGCGCTTAGCAGGCGCCCCGACCGAACTGTAGGAGTCGCTGTTTACAACGACCCGGACCCACCCCGCCAGCTTCTCCCACCCTCTAATACAGCCAATTGTATTAGTGCAGACGGCCAGCCAAGCTGGTGACAACCCCGGAGCTGTGAGCTGGATTCGAACAGGCGAATCCAGCTCACAGCTCCGGGGTTGGTGACGAACGCAATCTCCGCTCGGCCACCTAACCGCATGCTGTAGATATTTCTAGATAAATCACATCGAGATATGTAAGAACCCAAACCTTCCGACACATTTTTTCCGGTTGAAACCATCATGATGCTATCAGCTTTTTAGCCGCTGTGATACCAGATAAAACTAATCTCTTTAGCTGTATAGGGACTGCAAACTCAAAAACATCATTCACCAGCAATACAGAGGGGTGTA
Organism: Notolepis coatsorum; assembly: GCF_963971535.1. Classification (NCBI taxonomy): domain Eukaryota; kingdom Metazoa; phylum Chordata; class Actinopteri; order Aulopiformes; family Paralepididae; genus Notolepis; species Notolepis coatsorum. The sequence continues at coordinate 2,588 of NW_028172465.1, forward strand.
CAGGTATATTCAGAATTAAGACATTTGATAATTGCTGGGACACTTCTTTCCAGAATATCTTAACTGGGGGGCAATCCCAGTACATGTGCATAAATGTACCCTCATCCCCATTTGTACATAAGGAGCATCTGGAGTCTTGTTTAAGTCCCATTCTGTTCAATCTTATAGGAGTCAGGTATGTCCTATGAATATAGTTAAGATTAATTTGTTGATGGTCCGGGTTACGTGACGCAATTCGAACGTTTGCCCAGACTTCTTGCCAATCAAAATTTATTTACAGGTCTGGTATATCCCTCCTCCAGACTGAGTCTAGGGGGAGGATTCCATACGAGGACGTTAGTAATTGATGATAAAAATCAGATACAAAACTTCTCGATGTCTCTCTTTCATAGAAGAATTTGTGATATCTGTGGTGCTCAATTGGTATCCTTAATGGGACGCCATGAGCCTTCAAACATACCAATAACTGTGCGTAAAAAATAATGTGTGGAACTGGTGAGATTCAATTTTTTATGTATGTCTTTATATCTACAAAAACCCTGTTTGTTGAAAACATCTCCTAATGTGTGTATGCCCTGCTTTTCCCATTTAGGGTATCTTATAGGTCGTTTTCCAATCAGGAGTGCATTGTTATTGAATAGGGGAGTATGACTATGCCATTTATGTAGGTTAGAATATTTTTCTTGTGTTTCACGCCATATCCGGATCGCATGAGTAATAATGGGGCCAAATTTCAATTTACATTGCTTAATTGATAATTTGGTGTATACTATGTCCTGCAGTCTATGTGGTGCTACTATATTTACTTCTAAGTTTCTCCAGGATACAGATGCTTGGGAATCAAACCAGGTTGTCAGTGGTCTTAAAGTGTACGCCTTAAAATAGTGGTAAAAATCTGGAAATGCCATACCTCCGTCGGCTTTGTTTCTCTGTGCGGTGGATCTTTTTATACGTGGAGGTTTGTTATTCCAAATAAATTTGTATGCGGTAGAGTGTAATTTTTTCCAGTAACCATCTGGAGGGGGTAACGGTAGCATTGAGCTAATGAAGTTGATTCTAGGTAGGACATCCATCTTAACTATTGATACCCGTGCCTGTACTGAGTTTTTAAGTTTGGACCACCTGTCAAAGTCGTATTTGATCTTATCTTGGATTTTTATGTAATTGTACTTCACCGTTTGGCTTATAGTAGGGAATACTTCAACTCCTAAACATCTGAAGTGTTTAACCATTGGTATTTCTTCTGGAAGGAGTATATTTTTTGCAGGGGCATTAAGTGGAAGGAAAGCCGACTTTGGCCAATTTATCCTAAATCCCGATAGATTGCCAAAGTCATCAATCAACTTGAGAAGATGAGGCATTGAGGTGTTAGGGTTTTGCATGAACAATATTACGTCGTCCGCATATAAACTAATTTGATGTTGTGTGCCCTTGATTGCGATTGGTTCTATGGATTGGGATTGTCTTATATATTGTGCTAAAGGCTCTAATGATAAAGCGAATAGTCCAGGGCTAAGAGGGCAACCCTGTCTAGAAGAGCGTGATACCGGAAATATTTCGGAGGTGATTATACCTGTTGTAATCATGGCCGATGGGTCTTTGTATAATACTTTAATCATATCAATGAATCCTTTTCCTAACCCCATCCTTTCTAATACTGCCCATAGATAAGACCATTCCAACCTATCAAAGGCTTTCATCGCATCCAGGGACAGCATCGCCTTAGGTGTGGTGTCATCCTTGCTGGCATCTAGCACATGTAGTAACCGTCTTATATTATCCGTGATCAAGCGGCCTCTTATGAAGCCAGTCTGATCAGGATTGATACTATTCGATTTAAAGTTTTTTCCAATTTAATCTAATAGGATTTAAAAAATGTGTCTGAGAGATCGAAAGTTAATTTCAGTCTATGTTAATTTGCCCGGCTGTGATATGAAGCCAGCAAAGCATACTGTAGCAGTACATACACACAGCCAGTAACCAGCAAATAACCCTTCTATAAAATGATGCTTTACCTCTCACCACAAATGCAGTGTAAAGGACAATTACTGGTAAACGGGAAAGGAAAACACAATCAATGTTTCATTCTCAAAATGACAACAACAGTTCTATTTATCCTAATCTACCCCACAATGCAAAGCATCTAACACATCCAATTTTGCTGTTAGCTAGTGTTAGTGCTAACTACCAAACACTATTGGACCCAACATTAGTTTTACGTTATAAGTAGCAAATATTTTACCTGCAGTGTATTTGCTAGTAGGTAACTGACGTGTGGGTAGACCAGGATAACTGAATGATGTCAAACACGGGCATCGACATCTTTAATACATTTGCCCTTTCATGGTGCGCTGACCCAAATCAGAACCAGCCCGTTTTGGATAGTCATTCTATAGAGCGGTTCCTGTTGGACCCTGTGCAGCAGCCAGGTCTGTACATTGAACATGTTCTGTTTTATGCCTCCCGATAGAGATTCTGACGCAGATGCGCTGGATTTAGTTCTATTGTGAGTCCACTGATGCTGAGCAGTAGACATTAATCTACTCTCCACAGCAGCGCTTTGAAGACGGCTGGCCGTTAAAATGTCACAGATGGAAATAATAATAAGGGAAAAAAAATCATATACACGTTTGATATCCTTATAGGCCCACATCAAAGCCAACCCCATTGAGTTCTATTCTACCTAATATGTTTTTATGTGATAAACAGTCTGGTGGATTGGAATAATCCCATCAAGGAGAGAGAAGGAGAGAAAGAAGGAGAGAGAGAGAGATTAAAAAATCAACATGAGATATATCACTCAGTGCAGATGGTTGGCATAGCAGCACACTCATAAAGCATGTGGGTTATTATGGGATTGGTAATCCCGTTTTTTGGGGGCCTGAGTGGAAACGCAGACCTTTTGTACCTCACGCTTTTCTCTTCCCCCCCCCATAGACTCAAACCACGAGAGACAGACAGGCCGACAGACAGACAGACACACAGACAGACATACAGACAGACAGACAGACAGACAGACAGACAGACAGACAGACAGACAGACAGACAGACAGACAGACAGACAGACAGACAGACAGACAGACAGACAGACAGACCAACACACAGACACACAGACAGACAGACAGACAGACAGACAGACAGACAGACACACAGACAGACACACAGACAGACAAACAGACAGACAGACAGACAGACAGACAGACAGACAGACAGACAGACAGACAGACAGACAGACAGACACACAGACACACAGACAGACAGTTAGACAGACAGACAGACAGACAGACAGACAGACAGACAGACAGACAGACAGACAGACAGACAGACAGACAGACAGACAGACAGACAGACAGACAGACAGACAGACAGACAGACAGACAGACAGACAGACAGACAGTGGTTCTCTGATACAGGGAGCAAGCCCATCTGCTACAGAGGGCCCTGGTAACGGCTTGCCTTCCGTTTTTTTTCCTGTGGAATTTCTGAGTGGCTTGATGTATTTGACATGTGCGTGACAGCCCTGCTTGTGTGTGAAGCGGAGCCCAGGCAGGGCGCTCTCTCTCTCTCCGAGCCCAGCTGTGTGTGTGTGTTTTTGTATAAGGGCATGTATGCCTGTGTGTGTGTGTTTGTGTATCTATGGCAGCATGCAGGCTAAGGTCGAGCCGATGGTACGTCCATCGCCGCGTTTGACCTACGTCCACCCTGTTGCCAACGTGCACGAGTATTGGTTCACCTATTATTACCAACATATGTACCGGTGCGCCCTGACGCGTGCACCGGTGCACACACACAATCATTGGCATCTCAATGGATGCACGTGCAAGCACACATGAAAACACAGGCACGCCACCACACACACACACACACACACACACACACACACACACACACACACACACACACACACTACTACCCCCAGAGAGCTTCGCCTGATATCTTGAGCTTCTGCCATGAGCTGGAATTTGACACCAATGAATGTGTGTCAGGTTGTCAGGTTCCTTCCTCACTCTTCCTGGCAGTCTTCTGAATGGAGCCTGGCCATGAATAGTGCATGTTGTTTTGTTTAGCAGATTCCAACTGATCTGTGGGCCTGTTTTTCTTTTTTGGTTTGTTTGTTTGCTTGGTCCAGGAGAATTTGGGATGCGCTGGACACTCATGAGCCTCCTAAGCAAACTTTCAGCAGGCGTTGCGCTGCCGTCGGTAACGGCGCGTCGTCCCCGAAGGCAAATTCACCCAAAACTGCTCCGATTTGATGCCCCCGCCCCCTTCCTCCCGCTCGCTCACTGGAATGTGTTTTCCTCGTCCTCTTGTATTTACTGCGTTTGTCCTTCTTTTTGATCCAGCCCCCCCCCCCCCCCCCTTTTGAGTCAGGACGTGAGTTTTTATTCTACTCCTTTAATGTTATTCACAGGACATTTTATTTTGCTCTAAAAGTCAAGACAGATTTCGAGTGGCCCGCTCTTCCGCTTCCCCCCCGTTTGCGTCCCGCATGAGGTCCGTGGCGTTATTAGGGTGGCAGAAATGTGAGACGTGTGTTGTAAATGTCTGGGGAAAATATATTCCGGGCGCGCTCCCACCCCCCCCCCCCCCCCCCCCTAAACATCACACACTGCCGAGCGGTGGCTGACGCTGGGGAGACCTTGGGGTAGGCGTTCTCACCGGTGTCCGCACCTTTAAAGAAGGTCTAAAAGGCAGCGTGGGGTCACTGACGTGGGCTCCCCCCGTCCACCACTGATGCATCTAGCAAGGGGGAGGTAGCTGTATGCACCTGTGCAGAAGGGAGTAGAGGGCATTCACACACACACACACACACACACACACACACACACACACACACACACACACACACACACACACACACACACACACACACACACACACACACACACACACACACACACTAGCAGAAGGTATGGAGAAATGGAAGGCGGGGCAGTACTTGTGAAATTTATTTGGGTATCACAGTTTTACGTCGGTTGCCGTTGGATTTACGGGTGGCGCTGGAATGTGGCCCAGTGAAAGGCACTTTGATGCCTGTACCACGTTGTTCTTTTATTGGAGGCACTCGGTGCGGCGCAGGGCATCTTTTATAAGGTTGTGAGGAACCCTGCAGCAGTCCTCCACAAAAAATAATAAAAAATGTGAGACGTCAATGAAAGCAACTATACAGTCACCAGGACGTGAGCAAGGTTGAATCAAATGATATCTGAACTGGTTTTAATGCATCCATTTGACAAGTCTCCCAAATACCTGAATGATCGCTGTTCCTTTCTCAGTTCCTACTCTCCCCTGTGATCCGGTAGAGGGTGCTGTTGTGCGCAGCGCTCTTATACACTTTTGGCTGTTGGGGAATAAAGGCTGTAACAGTTAGGCATGATGACAACGCTGTTGAATCCATTGTTTTTGTGAGGAAGAACTGGTCTGGCTGCTTCTTCTTTGCCACAGTAAAAAGTATCTGATTTAAACTAATGCAGAGAGAAAGTTTTCCACTGTTATTAAGAGCTGTTATTGTACAGAGGTCAAGTCACTCAGTCAGTACAGAATGTTTTAGCACTATTTCACAGCTGTGAAAAACTATCTCACAGTGCTTTTTTATTAAAGCTGCAGACTTAGGCCCCGTTTAGACGAGCGTTTTGTGAACAGAAACCGCAAAAGTCATCTTGCGGTTTCACTTTTAATTTTATGTTTAGACGAGCGTTTTGGAGTGGAATTCTCCGTGCAGACGACGCTATAACGACGGAGACCCGCTGTCACACGATTGGGGCATATGTCACATGACGTGCTGTGAAGACCCGCCCTACTCTGCCTCTGATTCGCAGACTGTGGATGGGGAATGTGATTGCTCACGCCGCGGGACAGATTCTTGTGTATTTAACCCTTTCACTGCCACACGACAGCCGGTTGTGTGATAGTAAAGGGGTAACCTTCTGTCGTGTGACTCGTGTGGCAGTGAAAGGGTTAAAAGTACTGCCAATGTAGCCTTCAGGTGATCTCCGTTGATATAAGTCAGACATACTTGCTTTGTTTACGTCTCGGCTACTGGCGCATACCTGCTACCTGTGACGTAAGCAGTACGCGCGACCAGAGCCGCGACAACCCTTTCGTCATCGTTTTAACAGATTTATACGTTTTGATAGTTTAGACGAGATCGCAAAGCTTTTGCGTTTCTAGGAATTCCACCCTGGAAGGTAGTCTCACTTTTTTGCGGTTTCACCCCGTAAAAACGCAGTTTCCGTATAAACGAAAGGCACATCCGCAAAAATATTTTTGCGGATTCACCTGCTAGCGTTTCCGTCTAAACGGGGCCTTAGGCAACATCTGAGAAATGAGCAAGAGTGAGTTGACCTGCCCAGCTGAAATAAAGCGAGCTCTGCATCACTCTTTAAGCTGCCAAGTGGTGTTCCCGGGGTCACATCGGAAAACTAAGACCACCGCCGCATTCTTCGTCAAAAAGTACACACCTGCCCATCAGAAGCTGGGAAATACATTTTATTATTCTTTTTGGAAGAATTCAGCTTAACACTTTCAGCGCCACGCTATATCCCCATCTCTGCCGCTAGAAGGCCATCTTGAAATGCTACTTTTCGCGCTGTTTCACGATGTTTGCAGATCTGTGTGTGTGTTCTGTATTATAGCTGTGGAGACAATGGTGCGGCTCATTTGACACACTACTTGTAGTCCAACATGGAAAAAATTGTTTGTTTCTACACACTGTAGTTTGTAGTTTATTACACGCTAAACATCGCGCATTTCCAAGATAATCCAGTCGTTTTCCATAGATTGTGAGATAAAGCGTGTTATGTGCAATAAGCCTGAATCGTTCTGGTTGATTCCCTGAAACCCCAAATACTCCAAAATCAAAGCTATATAACATGTACATATGCACCTTCACAAAATCATCATTTATGACCGGTAAAGTAAGCCACTGTGATCGTTGCATAAACATGTTTCACGTTTGGTGAAATAGACATAGCGGGTCCTTACCTTAGCCACAAGGTAATCCAAAAAGAATAATTCCTATGATTGCGATTACTCGTTTATATGTAATTACACGTGTTTACGGGACACTATAGGTTTTGAGGCGAGCAGATCTGCTAGTGATTGCTTTGGAAGAGCTCCTCCCCCACAGAGCAAGCCTCGATAGTCCGGTGCATTCATTGACTCTCCTGTTGCCTTTCTATCCGAGTTCAAAAGGTAGGCGATACTACCACCTTGTGATATTCGATCGGCATTGCAATTCCAACATATACAAACGAGCCAGGGACGGCTAGAATGATCCGGATGATGATTTAGAAAGGGGATCAGAGGGGGAGCTCCAGTAGCTCACCACGTACCGCAAGTGCTATTTCAGCGCCGTGGACAACCGCGCTCGCGCGGATCTGGGGCTGAGCGCGTTCGAATCCCGGACGGCAGCCGTGCCTTTCCCAGAGTGTCTTTCCCCCCCATCTGAACCCTTTCAGCCTGCTTCTGTCGGTCGAACTTGACCAAGTATGAATGCGAAGAAAAAGCGATAAACGCTAAAAGAACCAGGTGACTGGTCAAAGTTTTAAAAAAGAAAGGGGATCAGAGGAAAAATATCAAAGGATCAAAACCTGACTTTTCTCGTGATTAATCTCTACTCAATGGTGCCAGCATTATTGACCATTTTCGCATGGAGACAATAGTATGGCTCATTTGACAGGCATTGTTTATAGTCCAAGAGTGACTAACCAGTTCATTTCTACATACTGTAGTTTGTGCGCTATTCCACGCTAAACATCGGCCCTTTCCTAAATAATCCAGTCTTTTTTCATAGATTGCAAGATATGACACGTTATATGCATTATGCCCAAATCGTTCTGGTTGCTCGCCTGAAACCCCAAATACTTCCAAATCAAAGGTATATACCATGTACATATGTGTCTTCACAAAATCATCAAGGGGGGGGGGGGGGGGGGTCGTTTTAACTAGAAACTGCAATCGTTACCAAAAACATGTTTCACGTCCGGTAAAATACGACACTGTGGTCGGTACAGAAGCATGTTTTACGTAAAAAAAATACCAGCAGGTTACCTAAGATAGTCAGAAAGTACTCTAAAATGAATAAATCCCAGTCGATCCCATGGCGATCGCAATTACTCGTGTATATTGGGCAATGGGCATGTCTACCATACAGGAAATAATAGCTCTGAGGCACCAAATCTTCCACCGATTGCTATGTTGTGATCCACTCCTAGGCGGAAACAGCCGGAGGTAAACTCAGTACTGGGGACAAGTGATATCTCCAGTTCAAAAGGTAGGCGATACTGCCACCTGGCGAGATTCAATCGTCATTGCAATTCCAACGTAGAACGGGGATCAAAGGAAAAATATAAGATATTACGTTTTTGGCACTCAAGCGTTGGCGGCGATATTAAAATAGTCACTTTTAGTGCTAATGAAATAGAGTAACATAGGTCTGAACTTGAGTTGTAGAAAACGTGTTACTAACGTTTTTCTGTAGTATAGTTGCAATATCCAGAAGTAGTATATCCCTGTCCAATCATTCCTGAGATCGCCAAATGATTGACAGAGCTAGAGCCTCGGGAGTCGGTGGTGGTATTCGAAAAAAGAAAAAGAAAAAGTGCAGTGTACGCCTCACATATCGGCATGTAACTCGACAACCGCTGAACAGATTTTGTCGCCTGAAACGGCAATCGACAGGCAACAAATATGGCTTTAATCCTTTGTATATTGTATAAAAATAATGCACACCCAAAGTGGCGCGTCGCGCCAGTGGCCAAATGGTCCTCAAGAGGGCCCGGGGCCGGGCCGGTGCATGTTAAGAGCTTAAAGCTGCTGGTGCCTCTGTGAGTCTAGGGAACACCTTTGTTGCACACGCATGGGCTTGAAAAGTGATGCTCTATTTCTGCTGGCCATGTAAACTCACTCTTTGCTCATTTCTGCGAAGTTGCCTACTGCAGCTATACGATGAGTGAATTGCATAACTCCAAATATGGAAGGTTATGCATCATCCAAGCCTCAATGAAGCATACTTATGACATACAAACGGAAGAAATTAAACTGGATAATATTAAGCCATCGATAACGGAGCAGACATGCTAGAGATGATATGGATCCAGTGACATAGGTCTGAAAACATTAGTAATCAAAACGTGTGACATGTAACCAGTTATAATCATTACCGTAATTTTCGCACTATAAGCCGCACCGGAGTATAAGCCGCAGTAGCTAAATTGAAGGATGTGTACATATATAAGCCGCACTGGACTATAAGCCGCAGGTGTTTTAATGTTTAATTACCATATGTAAGGGTTTGTGCACAGAGGGGATTGTCGGGAAAGAGATGGCTGTTTGAGGAAGCTCCCATTTGTTCAAGCTGCTGCGGTCAGGCAAACGCCTGCGAACACCAGCAACTAGGACTAGACTTCTCGTTTGTAGTCTTCCCACCAGCATTGGGACACAATACTGTTGGACAAATAACAAGAATTAACTCATTTACAAGTTGTATTAAGTTTAGCAAATAAGGGAACAGATAAATAACATTTCAATGCAGTCAAAAAAGCAATATTTTGATTTTTACATTTTCGGGTTTGGTCACGTGAGTCACATATAAGCCGCACCGTTATATAAGCCACGGGGTCGAAAAATGGGGGAAAAAGCCGCGGCTTATAGTCCTAAAATTACGGTATATATGTTGTGCATATAATCAGATATTACTGACTGAGTTACATTCGTATAGCCTATCACACTTCTATATTCCTTTATTTCAAAATCAATGGAATCAAATGGAATAAAAATCAACCGCCGTCAATATGTAACATTGTATGATGCAACGAGTGGATTCAGTCCCTCCGCCCCTCATAGAGGCATGTAAGATCATGTGGACTTCTAGCTGGTCGAAGGGGCTGTGCTCTTACCTGGGTCTTGTCCTTTGTCTTCTAGAGGCACAGGCTACTGGAGGAGTTGGGTGACCAGAAGATACCCTTCCTAGGGCCTCCAGACCACGGCTTTCAGCAGCTGGTGAGTCCAGTCAGACCTCCACAGAACACAGACCTGTAGACCTCCTACCTACTGTAGCGTACTACTGCTCTTGGAGCTGTGGGGGGTAGCTGTATGCACCTGTGCGGAAGGGAGTAGAGGGCATTTACACACACACACACACACACACACACACGCGCACACGCACACACACACACACTAGCAGGGGAAATCGTAAAACAGAAATCACACGTTATTTCGACAATACTGTTTGACATCACAAAAATAATGTAAGTCTTGATGCTCTGATTTCCAGTATTTATAGATATTGACGTAACTGCCTAAGATATTTGGAATAGTATAACAAAGATTGTGTTTTATGGTAAATTTTCCCTTTACGACCTTGGTGTTATTCTAGTCCCACTAAAATATTTGTCATTAGTTTGTTTTGGTCACATTTGAGTAATTTCATCTACAGTAATTTAGCTGTTTTTGTTTTGTTTTTGTTAATGAAAATCTGTTCATTGATTGCTCCTTGACTTTCATGGGTTCATGGTGATTTTGTCATATCACTGACAATTGTTTCCATCCTAAACCTCGTCAGTGTATTTTGCGTGATCCTAGAGAGTCTGCGACGGTTATGATAGGACTGTGTTTGTGTGTCTCTCCCAGTGGGACTCCAGTTACTCTGGGCTGGTGTTGAGACACTCCTGCTCCCTGCCTGAGGGGCTTCATGGCCGGGTGCAGGCAGCTCTGCTCACCCTGAGGAGGAAGGGATGCCTCCTGAGGGATCTGGTTCGCATCCGCGAGCGAGACGTCTTCACCGTCGTGTCGAGGACCCTCCTGGGCCAACCGGGCCACACCTACCGCTACCTAGACACACGGCTGTTCGCCATCCCCTGGCACAGTGAGGAAGGCGAGTTCAAAGGTCAAAGCTGCTGTGACCCCGACATGAGGGCTGCCTGCAAGGCCTTGTGGGAGCTCAACACCTTCTTCTGCTCCGACGTCGGTCAAAGAAAGGACAGGGACGGGCTGCCGCAGCGAGCCAAGGCGGAGCCCAAACTGGGCGAAGAAGGAGACACAGAGTCCAAGCACAGCGAGGAGGGAGAGTCCTCCGAGGCTAAACGGGGTGAACTTGGGGTGACGGCAGGGTCACCCTGCTTCAACGTCACCTTGCTCAACTACATGGACCCAGCGACTATGAGCCAGCTCAAAGAGGAGCCCTACTATGGCATGGGCAAGATGGCAGTAGGGTGGCACCACGATGAGAACCTTGTCAGTCACTCACCAGTGGCTGTGTACAGCTACACGTGTCATGATGACAAAGGTAAGGGCCAGAGTTGCATATCTAAATTGTCTAGATTTCACCCTCCTCGATCACACACTGTATTTACTTCATGTCTCCCGCTGGTTTTTGCAATCAAAGGAAGGGACACATTGATATCAATAGTGACACAGATACTGGGTCGATATTAGGCTAAAACACGGATATTGGCCTGATATTAGGCTAAACATGGATATTGAGCCGATGTTAGGCTAAAACGCGGTCATCTGCCATTGAATTTGCCCAATACTAAGTCATGATCCCAGACAGTAATTGGCAGTATCATCAGTGTATACAGTAAGTGTATGTTATCATTGGATCCATTCTGAATTGGGTTATTTAGATACAGTATCTTGGGACACTCCTTTCTCATTCCACAGACAATCAACCTGAATGCACTGATACTTACCTAAAAGATAAACTGTAAACCATCCCAATGCCTGATACATTATATCCTGGTTGTCTCATTAAAAACATGGGTAACAGTATCAAAAGCTCTATTGTTTTCTTGTCCTGAGCTTCAATCATGTAATTTACCACCTTCAAAGCTCCATCATTA
>NW_028172464.1:0-12500 GCF_963971535.1 Notolepis coatsorum
AAAGACTGTGAGAGACGTAGCTGGAGGAGTTCCCCTCAGAGCATCTCATTGATTATTGTCGTAAATTAATTGAATCAAAAAAGTATGGTACAAGTAAGGTTAGGGTTTTAAGGAGACACAGGGTCACAGCTAAAGAGGAAGGACGCTCGAGTCAAAAGCAAACAGCAAGGAATGCATTTTGGTTAATGGTTAAAATGACTGTGTCCCCACATCCCCCCTGGCGAGGTCAGATAGCCATAAAAAGCCTATACCAGAAGTAAAAAGTGTAACCTTCCCCCCTCTGTGACAGCTTAAGGACAGCCAGACAGTTGGTGCTATAGATTGAGGAAGAGATAGCAGGGAATAGCGTGCAGCTGGTCAAAACACAGTTTAATGACTTACAAATGCAGAAAGTTAAGACTCTAAAATAAGCAAGTTATTAAGCAACAGATAACTATAGGAGACAAATCAAGAAAGTACAAGCAAAATGACACTAAAAAGGAGACTAATTGATCACTGAGAAGTGTAATAACCAGACTCACTGCTAAAGGGAAACACCACATAGGTTCCTCTCAAATTGGAGACAGAGAGGGAAATTGGATCAAATGCTGAAATACCCACTAAAAGAACATTAATAAAATAGGAGAAAACATATCATTGTCAAAGAAATAAGATTCTAGTTAATTTAGGACTAATAGTTAAAGACCATTACCAGCGAGAGACTAAATTAAATAACACAGGATTTAGAACTTAAATTAAGACAAAGTAAGATTAAAACAACTATTACCTTTTCTCCTGATACATTAATTAGATATGGAGTTTTGCATCAAACATTATACAGGTTGTTATAAGGAAACTGTGGCCGCAATGATCTAAATCTGAATTATACTATAGGATTTAGATAGTCTAGCACAATCTGGAATGTAACAGTAAAGAGCATTTAGTAAAGTAGTGTGTGTTCATTTAGTAAGAAAAAGGTTAAAACTAGGAAATTGAAAATGAGTGACCCTGATGTAAACTTTCCAAAGAGGGTTTTTGCTAATCTAAATCCCTTTGGCAAAGTTGTGTGTATTGTGCTGTGTTGTACCCATTCTGCAAATCTGTGAGCAAATTATTCATTCATTTAGTCAATCAAATAATAAAGGTTTAGTCCGTTTCAGTAGAAGGAAGGAAAACGGTTGAAATAGATGTCCCTTCCTTATTTGGTTAGAGATCGTGTTAAACCAATGAAAATAGGGATCGGAATCTCCTTCTGTGACATCACGGAGCGGAAACTCGACCTAGGGCGTGGGTTGGGGAATTCCTATATATTCTACCACAGGTTGAGAAGGAGAGCACGCACGGAGACGAGAACACCACGAGGACGCACGGAGAAAGCAGCTTGAGAAGACCCCACCAGCACTGAAAACCTATCCAATCGAGACGTGCTGCAGATGCTGTTATAGAATAAGAAAAGTTAAACGAGAACTTTAAGCTGTCTTTGGATCTTCCAATAAATGACAGCCGACTGTCATTGTACCTTAGCGCCTGGCTCCGACTCCATCTCATTTTATAAGACAATTGAACTAAAACGTGTGAGTACAACAGCAGAGATACTAGAAAGAGATCCACTATACGATCAGTCATTTAGAAATACACGTCATTATCTTCCCCTATCCCTCTCTCTGTCTCTCTCTATCCCTCTCTCTGTCTCAATAAGGCTGTAAGTGTATTACTTAATTTTATATATGGTCAGGCTAACCTAACCCGATATGATCAGGGGCGTTGGTCCTACGGAATCAGTGGCTATGTTGAGGGGAATGATCTCTGCACATGTGACAGATCGTATATGACTCCTCTGCATTGTGTATTAAATGTCGATGCCCCGAGGGAGAGTTGAACCCGGGTCTCCCGCGACGCGGGCGACAACATAGACCGCTGCACTAAGAGGTGACTTCACTCCTGGGTACCGTATCTATGTGTCTATTAACCCTGTTATGGGGAAGTGAGTTTAACTCGCAGCCCGCTTACTGCCACAGTCACTTCTCAACACACGCGTTGTATCGTGACTGTGGTTATTACTCACGGACCTCCGTTACACACACCTTAGGTTGGAGTTTATGTATTTTTCACTGAGACATGATGTTGGTGCGTTCAAGAATGCCGGGGGACTGGGGAATGCACTATGTACTGTGGGGGAGGAGGGGCTGAGCGTATGCATTTTACTGTCAATTGTGTTTATGTGCACTGAAGGAAAATGTTGGGATATATTGGGGTGTGTGTGTGTGGGGTGGGGGGTGGGGGGTGTGCAGGTGAGTGAGCGTGTGTGAATATGTGACCAGGTATGGACTTCAGGGTCATGTTGAGGGATCTTCATTTTTTTTTTTTACATATTATGAAAGTACAGATTCATACCTTCAAAATAAGCCATCACTTGAACATTTTGGTGGGATACTTTGCAAGCTACTTCCTATGATTCATGGTGATTATCACAAAACGTATTCAGAGATAATAGCCTTCAAGAGACGAGCAGGCTATTCAGTGACAATAGTGAAACAACTACAACACTACCCAGAAGTCATTGTAATCCATGGCCCCCCTCTCTCTAGGGCAATTAACACCTGGCAGCTTTCCAGTCTGAGGCTCTTTGTTATTAAAATGAGTCTGGTGACTGGTAGTGGTAGTGAAAGGGACCCTGATAATAAACAAGAAACTTAATCAAGTTTCAAGATTTTATTAGCATTTAAAATAACACGAGATAAAAATAGACATGCTAAAGTCAATGTTCAATGTTCTGATGGCCTCTCCAGAAGCATTTAGATGTAAATACATGTAGTGTGGTAGTGAAAGACACAACAACTAGGTTAACCTTCTGTAGTCTGGTAGTGAAAGGTTAACCTTCTGTAGTGTGGTAGTGAAAGGGTTAACCTTCTGTAGTGTGGTAGTGAAAGGTTAACCTTCTGTAGTGTGGTAGTGAAAGGTTAACCTTCTGTAGTGTGGTAGTGAAAGGGTTAACCTTCTGTAGTGTGGTAGTGAAAGGGACCCTGATAATAAACAAGAGACAAAATCAAGTTTCAAGATTTTATTAGCATTTAAAATAACACGAGATAAAAATAGACATGCTAAAGTCAATGTTCAATGTTCTGATGGCCTCTCCAGATGATCACCGTGGTCTTTTTGAACCGCCGCTGGATATTTTGGCTGGTGGTGCCGGGCATGTTACGTCCTGGGCTTCCTCATCACAGAACTCTCTGATCTTGTGGAACAGATAGTGTTGTCTTGCAGAGTCCAGTCCCGGTGGTGGCAGCACAGGAAGTCCATCTATAGGCGGCAGGACACGGACGTCACGGAGCAGCTGGAATCTGGTTTCAGCGCCATCAATAGACATCTTTGCCACAACCACACCAGGTTCCTTGGAATCAAAGCTGCAATAATAAAGTGAAACGTTAGTACAGGGCACATAACAATATCAATGCATTTGTATCATTTGCCAATGACATTCTTTGCACTAAAGTGTGAATAATTAATTACAGTAAATGCACAACACACAGTGACCACACCCACCTAAAGTGCTGGTACTGCTTGATCTGTGGCAGTGGCTTGAAGTAAGGCCCCAGATGTTCCTGCCAGTTGTAGGACTGCACGATTACAGTGCCATCTTCCTTTCCCACTAGCTGTGGTATGTTGATTCCAGCCACTGAGCTGTCCCTTACGACTGCTGCAATCTCATCAAGAGTGTTCACCTTGGTCTTTCTGAAACGCTGCTTGAGAAGCCCAAAGAAACTGTCCGGGGAAAACTTTGTGTGGCCTACAATCAGCAGGTGGAGATTGACACGATGGTGAAGACCATGTAGCGCTCGCCACGCTAAGTACCACAACATGTACTTGTTCTTGTTTTGGCCACTGCAGTTGTCACAGTGAAGGTCAACATCTGTCTCCCCAAGACCATGGTCTTTGAAGAAGTGGTGCAGGTAGCTTATGACGGCGTTGCTACCTTTGCTGGACTCCATCCCCTCTCAGCCTCTGGCAGATTGGCACTTTTGAAAATCTGAAAAAAAAAAGTTAAGTAAATGATGATTAATATTAATAATAATAAACTGTATTTGTATAACACTTTTCATACAGAAGTTGCAGTTCAAAGTTCATAACACTGTGATGTTCACTAACCAGATAATTGTTCTTCTGACACACCCAGCAAAGATCAGACATTGGTTTGATTGCTCTGATATGACTCAGTAATTGCCTCCAGAGGGACTTAAATGTGGACAGGCCCACTGCTCGCTGGTCTGAAAGATTAATAAGAACACATGTTAGCACAATGTCATTCATTTTCAAGCTTTGTTTTTATTTGACAAAGACCTATTTGACCTATTTCTTTGACAAAGATTTGCTTACACCTACCAACTGGCATTGCCTTGGTATATAAACGCCACACAGATGCCTTCGTGACGCAAGATGGTAACAGCTGACCGGTAAAGTTCTTTTGGTGTGCCTGGCGTTCAGGGAGGTGAACAGCATGATCTTCTGCATAATTCAACACAAATTGAACTACTTTTTCGATATCTTCATATTTTATGCAATGCTTGTTGTTGTGTGGCGATCGCTTCTTTGTGCGAAGACACATGCCATTTTCTGACATGTGTTTGCTTATTGCAATCAAGCGATCCTTACCTATTCTTGGGAGAGAAGAGGGGGGGGGGGGGAGACAGAGAGAGAGATAGTTAGATCATCATCATCACAAGTACCGGTACCTGTCTGTACCACACCCAGTCTACATGATTGTGGAGACAGAGACAGAGAAGTTAGATCATCATCATCATCAATCATCATCATCACAAGTACCGGTACCTGTCTGTACCACACCCAGTCTACATGATTGTGGAGACAGAGAGAGATAGTTAGATCATCATCATCAATCATCATCATCATCACAAGTACCGGTACCTGTCTGTACCACACCCAGTCTACATGATTGTGGAGACAGAGAGAGATAGTTATTGTAATTGTGGCACAAATCAAAAGACACAAATAGTGTCTTTGGTCTATACTATCTGCTATACTTTATACTATACTATGCTACTATACTCTACTATAATGTACTATAATTAGTTTTAATAAAATGGGGGACCCTGATAATAAACAAGACTAATCAAGTTTCAAGATTTTATTATCATTTAAAAAAAAATAGGCATGATGTACTATATTAGTTTTAAATAGACAATAATAATAACTTACCCGTGGATGAAGAGGAAAGCTTCACGGCAGATTTGTATCGCCCCGAAGAAATAGTTTGTGTAAGCACGTTGTCTTTTTTTGGAAAACGATTTATTTCCGATAGTCCATTCTGACTTTCGACCAAAAGCCTGGAGCTGCGCCATAATAATCAAGTCTTTATGATCCTCTTCGAGAGCCGCTATCTCAAAACGCCTTGTGTAAACTTCATCACGGTCCAATTTTGTGATACATGACCGCCGATTAAGAATGTCATTTTCTTTATCAACCTGGACGCATTTACAAGTAAATCGCAAAAGTCTTTCCATTTGGCGTTCGTGGTTCTCGTCAGATTCAACTTCCACAACGCACATTACGTGTTCTACCTTGTCTCCAAATCCGTTAGGTGTGTTGTCACCATCATCAGATTCTGGCTCTGCCTCGTCTTCAAATCCGTTAGTTTTGTCACCATCACCACCATCACCATCATTTTCTGGCTCTGCCTCGTCTTCAAATCCGTTAGTGTTGTCACCATCATCATCATCTGCCTCTAACTCGTCACAATTGTCTTCTTCTTCTGAACCAGAATCTGAGTTTCTTTTTGGATTTTTCTTCTGCGGAAAGAAATCCGTGATGAATGTTCCTAAAGCGCGTTCGTCTTCAACACAGTGTGCTCCGAAGTGAGCAAACCGGTTTAATGCCTCGGCAAGTGCCCTCGCTGTGGGTTGCTGACTGGGTTCCATGGTGACTGGCAAACATGCACTGCCCTGCTCTCTGTTTAATACTCACCGATCAATGGCATCAACTTAATGACGTCACCGCCTGACCAATAAGCATTTAGATGTAAATACATGTAGTGTGGTAGTGAAAGACACAACAACTAGGTTAACCTTCTGTAGTGTGGTAGTGAAAGGTTAACCTTCTGTAGTGTGGTAGTGACGGATAAAAAAACGGATAAATAGTTTTTTTTACCATATTTCTAATATTTATTTTTGCTAAATACCAATTAGAAATATCTCGACGAATTACCTCTGAATATGAATCAAAAAAAATATTAAAGATTCGCTCACTAGTTCTACCAGAAACGGAGTTGAGGCGAAGCATTACTAAGCGCTTGTGTAGTGTGGCAGTGAAAGGGTAACCTTCTGTAGTGTGGTAGTGACGGATAAAAAGGTTTTTTTACCATATTTCTAATATTTATTTTTGCTAAATACCAAATATAAATATCTCGACGAATTACCTCTGAATATGAATCAAAAAAAATATTAAAGATTCGCTCACTAGTTCTACCAGAAACGGAGTTGAGGCGAAGCATTACTAAGCGCTTGTGTAGTGTGGCAGTGAAAGGGTTAACGCGCCCTCATCGCGCCCCAGCGCAGTTTACATCAGGGCCCCCACAATAATGAAAAAGCCGATGAAAAAGCCATTTTTTATCACTCCGTTTCCGTATTAAATTAATTTACTTTTAGCCATTAGGTTGGAAAAAATGCACCCTACCGAAATTCGTTCGCTCATAAAATTCGAACTGTGTTTTAATGGTTTTTAATTAAGTTAAAACACACGTTTTATAAAGGCCGTCAAGGCCTCTTTTTTTTAGACACTGCGTTACGTTGCTTATAAATCATCTGAACTTATAACATTAAGATAGTGTATTAATAGTGTGTTATTCTAAAGCTAATGACGTCTGTGTGTTAACACCTATTAAGTACAGTACTTGGCCCCTGTGGACAGGCCCACAGCCCGCGCGTGTAGTTTTTTCTCCTCACTTGGAAGAAAATTTGTGGAACTATTATAACAATAATTACCTCATTTACAAGTTGTATTTAAGTTTGCAACTAAGGGCAAATAAGGGAACACATCAATGACAATTCAAATATGTAAAAAAAATCAAGATTTCGATTTTTAGGATTTTCTAAACAGCAAGACATTTCTTCATTTCAGAGCACCTCCCCCTTTGCGGATCAAATCGGGTTTGGTCACGGCGAGTCACATATGTGTGTTGGTTTTATGAAGACGCTGTGAGTTTTTTTGTCTCTACTGGTTTTTATTTTAGTTGAGATGTTTTAATAAAGAATATCAAAAGTCAAAAAGTCTCTCTGTCTCTCTCTATCCCTCTCTCTGTCTATCTCTATCCCTCTCTCTGTCTATCTATATCCCTCTCTCTGTCTCTCTCTATCCCTCTCTATGTATCTCTCTATCCCTCTCTCTGTCGCGCTCTATCCATCTCTCTCTATCCATCTCTCTGTCTCTCTCTATCCCTCTCTCTCTGTCTCTCTATATCCCTCTCTCTATCTATCTCTATCCCTCTCTCTCTGTCTCTCTCTATCCCTCTCTATGTCTCTCTCTATCCCTCTCACTGTCGCACTCTATCCATCTCTCTCTATCCCTCTCTCTGTCTCTCTCTATCCCTCTATATCTGTCACTCTCTATCCCTCTCTCTGTCTCTCTCTATCCCTCTCTCTGTCAATTCAATTCAATTCAAATGGCTTTATTGGCATGACGCAACTTGTACATGTTGCCAAAGCAAATGATTAATAACATAAGCATGGATTACAAAACACATATTAATGTCATAGTACATACAAAAATTATCATCATAAAATAGAACATAAAATATTACGGCATAAACATGTCAGGTGACTGTCACTCACTGTCCCTCAGTCTATGGCAGGCAGCAACATAGGCTGCTGCTAGCTCACAGCTTGTTGAGTCATCCCCTAGTAGGACTGGTAGTTTTCCTGTATCTGGTAGTGCAAGAAAACCTTTTGTTATTAGTTCACATTTTTTAAAATGTGTTTCTCTAATATATTTATATTTGTCACATTTGGTGAGGAAGTGCAACTCAGTTTCAGGCTCACTGAGGATGCAATGACAGCACAGCCATTGCTCTGCAGGAAGCCAGGTTTTCCTGTGCCTTCCCTTTTCAACAGCGAGGCTGTGCTCACTCAGTCTGTATTTTGTCAAGGTTCTTTTTAGTTGTTGATCAGTCACCATGCTCAAATAATCTGCTATGGTGTACTGTCGATTTAGAGCCAGATAGCACTGCATTTCTCTCTGTCTCTCTCTGTCTCTCTCTATCCCTCTCTCTCTGTCTCTCTCTATCCCTCTCTCTGTCTCTCTCTATCCCTCTCTCTGTCTCTCTCTATCCCTATCTCTCAGTCTCTCTTTCAACTCTCACTTTTCTCACCATCCGTGTCTCCAACTCGTTTGAGTTGTATTTCCATTCAATTCAATTAAACTCAACATGCTTTATCTGCATGAATATTAGATAGATTTTTTTGTACTTTTCTTTGTTCCCTATAGACATGGAAGGAACTATACAGTGCATACTCAAGATGGATGCTTTCAAGTTTCAAGTTTCAAGTTTCTTTAATAGTTGTCATACAGAAGTACAGAATACTTTTATACAAAATGCTTCTTACTGTTGCGCTCCAGAGACTGTGCAAGACAAGATAAGTATGAAATAAAATAACATAGTAAAATTAGAAGTAAAAAAATGAGGTCACAGTGTTCAGTTTAGACATATGTACAATGTTCGATGCAGCATAGACGTAGTTACCATACAATATACAATACTGTGCAGTGTACTAATATACAATACTATATAGTGCAAGGCAGAAATGGAGAAATGGGACGAGGTGCAATTTAGGTACAATTCACAGTAGGTGTACGAGTTGTAGTGCAAATCCTTTATCAATAAATATAAAGTGTAAGTGTGTTTGTGTGATCTAAAGTGTGGAGAGTGGGTGCTGCAGTGTGTTGTTTGTTTGAGTGAGTGTGTGCGTGTGGGTGTGTGTGCTGTGTGCATTTGATGGTTGTTGCATAGTGATTATTGTTCGTTTAGCGATTATTGTTCGTTTAGCAGCCTGATGGCCTGGGGATAGAAGCTTCTTCTGAGTCTTTCTGTGCTCGCCTTAAGACTCCGGTATCGCTTGCCTGACCGCAGCAGTTCAAAGAGGCAGTTGTTCGGGTGGCTCGAGTCCTTAATAATTCTCTTAGCCTTCCCCTTGCACCGCTTGTTGTAAATGTTCTGGAGGGTGGGAAGCCCCCCTCCAATTGTGCGTTCGGCTGAACGTGTCACTCTTTGTAGTCTGCTACGGTCTTGTGCAGTGCTATTCCCAAACCAGGAGGTGATGTTGCCGGTCAGGATGCTCTCTATTGTACATGAGTAGAAGTTCCTAAGGATCTTCTGACTGACTTGGAACTTCCTTAGGCGCCTGAGGAAGTAGAGGCGTTGTCGTGCCTTCTTCACAACACTGTCAATGTGTGTGGTCCATGTCAAGTCCTCGGATATGTGGGCTCCGAGGTACTTGAAACTGTTCACTCTCTCAACCGGTGCCCCGTCGATGCTGAGGGGGCTGTAGTCCTTGACCCCCGACCTCCTGAAGTCCACAATCATCTCTTTTGTTTTGCTGACGTTCAGGGAGAGGCAGTTCTCCTGACACCACTGTGACAGGTTCTCTACCTCTTCCAGGTAGGCCCTTTCGTCGTTGGCAGAGATCAGGCCCACCACTACTGTGTCATCAGCAAATTTGATGATGGTGTTGTTGTTCCGCTGTGCTACGCAGTCATGTGTGTACAGGGAGTAGAGGAGGGGGCTCAGAACACAGCCCTGGGGGGCCCCTATGTTGAGCGTGATGGATGAGGAGGTGCAGTTGCCGGCTCTTACCACCTGGGGTCTGCCCGTCAGGAAGTCCAAGACCCACTGGCAGAGGTCATAGTTCAAGCCCAGGTCCCTGAGCTTGGCTATGAGTTTGGAGGGGACTATGGTATTGAATGCTGAGCTGTAGTCGATGAACAGCATTCTCACATAGTTCCCCTGCCTCTTGTCTAGGTGTGATGCTGCATTTCATTTCATTTCATTCCAACATTTTAGACACTTGATTGTAAACCTATACCTGCTTCTGGTTGTATTTTATTGTATTATTAATTATCGCTGTAATGTTTGTTCTTTAGCTTTGATTGTTATGTTTTGAACCTGTTATTTGCTTGTTTTATTGAACATTCTCGACATCACTGTGGGTCACCCTCAGAGTTAATATAATAAGTGTGTGTGTGTGTGTGTGTGTGTGTGTGTGTGTGTGTGTGTGTGTGTGTGTGTGTGTGTGTGTGTGTGTGTGTGTGTGTGTGTGTGTGTGTGTGTGTGTGTGTGTGTGTGTGTGTGTGTGTGTGTGTGTGTGTGTGTGTGTGTGTGTGTGTGTGTGTGCGTGTGTGTGTGTGTATGCGTCCGTGGGGGGGTTGGGGAGTGGGAGAGGCATTACCTTGTCACATTTATCTAGTCAACACTGAATCTGGGCTTCTTGTAGTACGGTGATCACCAATCAATAAGATGATTCTCACTAGTATTATCTAGATCAATGGAATCATCACAGCTCCGTCTGTACACACTTCAATGTAGTTAGTCATTTGAAAACAACTTTAGTAGTCATCAAATATTTACAAAGCAAAAATTGCTCTCGTTTAATTTTTCCCCATCCGTAGTAAACTATGACAGTATAAGACATGATATATACAGGAAGTAAAGGGCTGTTGCGATGTAATTCATGTATATCCATTATCCTTGCCCAAACACTTCAAAGGGCAAGATCACAGAGAGAGAGAGAGAGAGAGAGAGAGAGTAGAGAGAGAGAGAGAGAGAGAGGAGAGAGAGAGAGAGAGAGAGAGAGAGAGAGAGAGAGAGAGAGAGAGAGAGAGAGAGAGAGAGAGAGAGAGAGAGAGAGCGTATTGTCGCTCTATAATTCTCCGTATTTACTGAAGACATTTGAATTACATCCCATATCCCCAAGGCAGACTGGCATCAAAACTTTGATAATACAAAATTCTCTGCTCATTTGATGTCTGTCTATATTTATGCCCATTTTATGCTAATTGTATGCCTATGTCTATTTTATGTCTACATTACATGTATGAAAGGTGCTATACAAAAAGTGTATTATTATTATTATTATTATTATTATTATTATTATTATTATTATTATTATTATTATTATTATTATTATTATTATTATTATTATTATTATTATTATTATTATTATTATTATTATTATTATTATTATTATTATTATTATTATTATTATTATTAAGTGTTATTACATAGAGAGTTGAGTACCAAAAAAAGTACTGTTGGGTACCGATACCGAATTCCAGGAACTGGTACAGGTACCGGTATAGGTTCAAATGTGAACAGTACTCTACACATCATCACCCATTTTAAGAATTCACAGATGTTCTTCCTGTGCCCCAGGACAGTTCAGGCAGTATTTGTGAACACGCACCACTCTCCCCTAAAGCCAGAAGTCAGATGGAGAACCCTCCCCATCTGTGATGTAACTGGGACGTAAAATCTGGGCTGCTCCATACAAAGCCGTAAAATGTTTGCGTGTGAAATGAATGACATTCCTTTAGTGGCTGATTCAGACATGTATTCTACCATATATATCTTGGCTAAAAAACACATTTCAATAAATGGTGTGTTGTTTACCAGACGGTCTATCCAAAGTGATGTACGTACTGATAGGGCTGGGCGATATGGCCAAAAACGTTATCACGATAACGATATGATAATGTTATCATATCACTCGATATCGATAATTATTACATAGCGTTTTCACATTCGCCGAAATGCTTGCTTGTGATTGGTCAATAGCGCTCGTCAGAGGTCCGATATTACTCGATAATGGACCTCTGTGGAACAATAATGGCCGCTGTGCGCAGCTGTTCGCAATCAAGGCCACTGACACACTGCATCAGTGCAGCCAATCAGACAACACCTGCTGGCTGCACTGACAGCGGAGTGTGTGTGACGATGACAGCGGAGCCAGAACAGAACTGCGTCTGCATTTGATCTCGTCTTGTCGATGTAAAATGAATTAGGTATATTGTTAGTAAGCGCGGACTCTCACTCCGAGAGTGTAACGTGTGGAAGGTCACACTACCTCTCCCAGATCCTTCCCTTGCTGTGCAGGCGCCCCGACCGAACTGTCGGAGTCGCTGTTTACAACGACCAGGACCCACCCTCGCCGGGTTTCCCACCCTCTAACACTGCCAATTGTGTCGGCCAACCCGGAAGCACCACAGCTGGATTCGATCCCACTGTCTCTGTGGTGGTAGACAGACGCTTAGTCCGCTGCACTACCCGGCCGCCCTTATTTTATTTTTTTTAACAACAAATGTATGTGTTTATTTTGCAGCAATTCTTTGTCGTTGCCCGCCATCTTTAGTGTTACATCCCCTCACACTCCAGTTCTCAGGCTGCAGCTGGTTTGGAAAGCGAAAGTAAACAGGCTTATCTGCTGGCTGTGGCTCCAGGGGAGTTACAGTTCTGGCTCTGC